>NW_020230349.1:507500-727500 GCF_003227715.2 Harpegnathos saltator
TTCCGAAAGCTCGTGAAAATGTTGCAGTTGGAAAAAGGAGAGCCTGATTTAAGGGGAGATTACGCTCTCCAAGAGTCAAACTGGAAATTCATTTGTTGAAAACTCCAGCGTATTACCAATTAGAATAAAGTTTTCCGCAACCGTACAGCATATCTCGCGTAAGAGAGGTAACTTTTTTTTTTATAAATCCAATATAAATGAAATTGCATGTACAGACGGACGGGATAAGTTGATTCATTCCGCGTACTCTCGACACACACACACACACACACACACACACGCGCGCGGGTCACGTATAATGAATCGAATCGCGAGTTCGCGGTGGCCCAGATTTATATCGAGCATCGAGCGTTTATTCCCGTACGAACTCGCGTTGAATTCTTCATGATCGTCGTGTCGGCAAAGAGAAAGATAGAAGAGGAAGAGAGAATCAGAGAGAGAGAGAGAGAGAGAGAAAGGCAGAAAAACACGAGGATGATCGCAGGCGCGCGGCGGTAATCGACGCAAATGACGAGCTCGCGCGTAACGAAGCCCGAGTTACCGCGAATAAGACGGTAAATCCGTCTCTTCCGCTTCCTCTTCCGCGTCGCGTGCTCTTTCTGCTTCAGCAGGGAAATATCAGCCTGAATTACCGTCGTGCGAGGTGAGTTTTACGAGCGAGCTCGTGCAAATTTGCGACGCGTGGAACTCGCAAAGAACATCGGCGCGCGCCTCTCTCGCGTCGTGCTTTCGCGGCTAGCCTTCGGGGAAAATTAACGCCGGAACGACCGAGAGAGAGAGAGAGAGAGAGAGAGAGAGAGAGCGAGCGAGAAACACTCGGTGGAAACCTGACGCTGATGCTCAGCATCGGCTGAGCCTGCCGCACGTGTCGATCGCGTAGCAATTACACACGCGAGGCGTCGAAATACACGTTTGCTTTTTGCACGTCGCATCCGCGCGCGCGGCCAAATCCGCTTTCTGCGGAGTGTGCGGCGAGGTGGCCCGATCGATTTCGCGACGTTGAACGAACTCGACGAGCTCGAGAGAGAGAGAGAGAGAGAGAGAGAGAGAGAGAGAGAGAGAGAGAGAGAGAGAGAGAGAGAGAGAGAGAGAGAGAGAGAGAGCAGGACGATCGATACGACGAGAGAGCCGACGCGCGGTGATTTCCCGATTAATAAAAGGCGCTTAAAGGAGGGCATACAGTCCACCCGTACACGCGCGCGAGCGCTCCGGATCGAATCGTCCGTGTGGCCTCGTTAATATTAAAACTAGCGGCGAACTCGAGAGGAAGTTCGCTGGAATTTTATGAGTGCGTTTATTATGCAGCAGCCGCCGGCGCGGACCTACATTCGCTTTAGCCTTTAGAGCGATATCTCCGTTGTGCCGGGCGAGATCTACGCAAAGAGTCCCCTCAGCGCGTCGAAATGACACGCCGCTTCTTCGCTCAACACGGCGAAGAGGAGGCGCGACGCATCGTCGTCGTCGTCGTCGTCATCGTCCCCTCGGTCGCGTCGTCTCCCGCGACGGATGTGGTTTATCAATTTAATCGTCAAGTGTAACGCCTCGGAGGCTTTTCCGACACATCGAGGCATCGCGCGACAATCGGCCACTACCACGGGGCGAGGACACAGGGGATCTGTTCTGTCTCAGGGCAGTCGGAGAAACAAAGCAAACGTGAAGGGGAACTTGAGCGAGCGGATCCTTTAAAAACGAGGAATAAAAAGTGCAAAATGCAGCGCAGGAGAAAACGGGACGGCAGGAGGGTAATTGTTTTGTTATCCCAAAATGAGAGGAACGATGGCACCGAAAATCGCACGCGTGAGCGTATATGATTCTGCTTCCTTCGCCGCGTGATATTCGTCGTGCATTCTCGTCGCTTCGGGGACGGAATCGCATCGGCGATTTGCCGAAGAGCCGGCGGCGCCGAAGCCGGCGCGCGATTCAACCCTGACATGACATGACGTGGCGCGCGGCGCGGCGCGACGCGACGAATCTACTTTTACGTGATTGGAATTGGGTTAGCCTCGGGGAGCGAGCGGAATGTATCCGGGGCGGAAAACAGTTTGCTCGACAACTCGACAATACGCCGCTTCTTCGACGGCCGCGACACAATGTGCGCCGATTGCGCAACGCGCTTCAACACACGCTCGCTCGTCACACGTACACGCAAACACACGCGCACGTGTCCTCGACCTGGTCGAGCACGGTCCTCGTTAATTAGCGCGCCCTTTCGGAAAGGGTGACGCGAAATCCTACGCCACCCTCCACGTGCCGCCGCCGCCGCCGTCGCCGTCATCGTCGTCGCGTGCAACTCCGTTCAATTATCCCATCGCGACGCAGTGGTGGTCCACGTGAGAGCACGCGCTTTGCAGTAACGAGTTATCGGGCTGCTGACTCGTCGCTGTGAGCGGGCGGCTGCATCGACTTTTAATCGCGACAAATCAACCTGCAACTTGTCGCCACGCTGACTCTAATTAGCCGCGAGGCTAAGGATTCATCGCCGTGAAAAACGGCGATGGACAAATTCGGTACACGCTGCAGTGCGTCTGGGTATTTCAATCTGCCCCCCGGCGCTTTTCCATATTCATCATTAACACAGCCGTTGTAATTGACTGGCAGAGCGAAATTTCACGAGCTGTAACACGAGAGCTTTGTGTCTCCGTGGAACCGTGCGCCGGACGGACGAACGGACACGTTCCCGCCGCGCGCGATACGCGAGCGGCGTACCACGCTCGCGAGCTCTGTCTCGAATAAAAAATCTGAATATCGAATTGAGTGCTTTTCTCGACTGCAACGTATCGCGGTGAGCGCGAATCGCGCGGTAAGGCGCGAGCGTGTAGCGAAACGTAAAAAGCACTTGTCGACGTAAAATGCGCGCGTTCAGCGTCGAGCGTGAAAACGTCGCGTTTGTTCCGCGGAGAACAAAGTCGGATTGTGCGCGCGATAGTGGAAAAAGGGAGAAAAGGGACTGAAAATTTATAACTTGCTCGGATATCGGCAGCTTTCAATGTTCGGAATGTTGACTGTTCGGACCGCGCTCCGAGAAGTGTATCTCTCTCTCTCTCTCTCTCTCTCTCGCGCGCGCGCGCGCGAGCGAGTAATCTCTCATGTCGGGATATCGCCGTTTCTGGTTGACAAAAATGTGTCAAAGCGATTATGCCTCACAATCGACACCCTCCTTGTTCCGCCTCCTTTCTCCTCCCTGCCGAGGGAGAGAAACGCTTCGACGACGCTTTTATCATCGTGCGTGCTCTCGCGCCTCGTTAAAATTGCCCCTCGTCTCGCTTATTCTCATCCCGCTAGTTTCTCTTCTTCTTTCCCTCCTCCTCCCGCCACGTTCCCGCAACGAACCGCTGTCATGGTCGAAAGAGCGTGCCGTAATGTTTGTTTTATTTTTATCGTAAGGTAAACGTCCTGTAAATGGTTCCACGTTCCACTATCCGATCACTTTGAAAAAAAATATTTACTATCTATTTTAACAATAGTGAATGAAAGTAATAATTATTGGGGAAAAAAAAAAAAGAGCTCCAATATTTAACGATTAATTGGAAAAAATATGCCCAATTTGATACTTTTATATAAAAATAAAAATTAATTAAATAAGTATGCACCTATGGTTTGGCAAACTAACGGTTGATCGTTAATAAATTCATTAAGAGATATCACCTATATTTGTATTATTTCCCATTAGCACATACTAATTTTCTAATTGCGATCAGATACTGGAACAAATTATACAATATCCGGACATTGGACCTATTTCAACCGTCCGATCACCGGTACATTAATGCGCTCCATTACTTGTATAAATATTTCATTAATAATAGATATATATTTCATTAATAATAGATACATTGGTTTAAATCATTTTTCCCTACTCAAAACTAATCTTAATATTATATATTGTATTTTTTGTGACGACCTATGCTTAAACGTCCGGTTGCTGGGACATTTACCTTACGCGCTTCATGATTACGTTAGAGTTGTCTACACAGGTGTATCAGCCGAAGAATGCATATAATCAGTGAAACGCCATTTTCCGCGGCAATATCACACACTGCGACAAAATCGTGCGACTGCGAGAGCGAAAGGGAAGAGATGCGATCCGTGTTTGTAAAAAAGAGCATTTTGCAATTTTTCTTTTCTACCGTTTCTCTCGATAAATATCAATAGCCGGCCTCAGCTAAATAACGGCGTGGCCGATATTCTCGTTAATCCTCGAGACTCCCGGGATGGACAGAGCGCGATTGTTCCAGTTTCCAGTGGCTCTTTCTCATGATACAAATACAGGACTCGCCGGCGCGTGAGTGAGTCAGCAACGCAGCTCTGTAATCCGCTTTGCGTTGCGCTAACAGTGTATCTTTCTCCACCCTCTCTCTCTCTCTCTCTCTCTCTGTCCTGCGTATGACTCACAAATTATGGTGTATTTTTCGGTTGTACGCTGACGCACCGAGGGTTAAACCCTCGACCTAGCACCCTCTCTCTCCCTCCCTTGGAGTGGAGACTGTGAGTCGCTCCTCGGCCCGGAAGGCAATCGCGAGGGTGGATCCTGCCGCCTCTTCTTTGCCACGTGCTTTTCTGCCCTCGACAGCGGTTCTCAAGTCGAGATTACCCAGCAATCTTCAATCAAATTCCGCTTTTACGCTATTCTTCATGCTCTCTAACTGTTGATACTGGCTGACGAAAGAGAACCGTCACCGCTTTTACACAGAATTCTCAGCAATGTCGCAACGATAACGCAAACATGAATGCCGATGAGTAACTCTGACGATAATCACGTTCCGCGATAACGGGGCAGATAGTGAAAGAATTTCATTACCACGAGAGACCTTCCGAGGAGACTACGTAGAAATTCCACTGGCATACATTCACTTCGCATACACGCTTCATTCGGTCAACGGTGCGTTTACCATAGGAAACGAAGCTTGGACGCCCGCCGTCCCGATGATCCGCAGATAAAGAAAAAACATACACGAGTATCCCTTCGTCATTAATCCGTAATGTCTCGCAAGATAACCCCGCCTCACGGCACCCCACGTGTACGCTTCGCGTATCGCGTGGTCGCGGCGGACTTCTGAGAAAGTCCTGCACGGCCGAGCAGGAAACCAAAGTCGTCATAAAATTAAATATACAGAATATCAATGATATAATATACACGATAGTCCTATCATCTACAAAACAAATGATGGTTTTATCACCACAATAAAAAAACAAAACTCTCTAAATAAATACGCTCGTTAGATTCTAATTCAAACGAGAAATGTCCCTGTTGAAGATAAAAAATCCCCATTCACACACACACACACACACACAGATCAAGAGTGACTCAGCAAGATCCCACCAATTAAGGCAATCGGCCAACAGGCTGTTGGTGGAAATTTGGCGAAAAGTCAGTGGAGTCCAGCTATGGAGAGCGGAGAGCGTTGGACGACGAGCGCGAGTCAAGACGGATATTACATACGAGCGGAAAGCCAAGTGCCAAGCGCTCAAGATCTTACCGAGATGGACTCGCCGTTGGCCTTTTCCCCGTCCAGTATCCTCTGTCTCAGGGCGAGCCTGTCCAGGCTGGCGAGCCTATAGCTGCCGCCGGCTTCGCGGTCCCTGGTGAGCCGCTCCGAGGTGCCGCCGCCGCCGCCGCCGGTGCCGCCGGTGCCGGCCCCGCCGCCGTTCGAGCCGGCGTTGAAGCTCGACGTGTACTTGGGCAGGGTCGGCGGCGGCACCTGACGCGCCTTCTCGCGATTCAGCATCGTGCTGCTGCTGTACAAGAAGGACGAGTTGTTCTGCAGAACGGCATTGCGGCCGGACGGCGAGACGCCCGACGACGCTACCGAGGACGCCGACGACGACGACGACGACGACTTGATGCCGTTGCTCTGCGCGCCACCCGCGGTCCCGTTCTGCTGCTGGTTCTCCGTCGACATGTCTCCGCCGAGAGAGAATTTCGGTTCACGACGCGCGATCACGGCGACGATGCTCGCTCGCTCACTCTCTCCTGTGTCGCAGGGGGGGAGGGGTTCTCGCCAGGGACTCGAAAGGAGGGTTGTTCAACCCTTGAACCGAAAGATCGAAGAGGGTGCTTAACGTGTTCGCTCAACCGTTCGTGTCGCATACGCGCGCGCGCGTGTGTGTGTGTGTGTGTGTGTTGCTGGACACAGATTTACGGACGGAGATCCCGGCTCGCGACGATGAGTATTCTCCAGCCGGAGACGCGTATATATTTAGCGAAATTCCGAGACTGGCTTCTTTTTCTCCGACTCGTTCTCCGAGGGTGGATGGTTTGGGGTCTCGGGCGACCCGAGAGAACGGCGCGGTGGTGCAATAAGCGCGGCGAACGTGTAAAGCGTCCTGTCTACAATGGCAGTAAGCAGCAAGAAGAAGCGTAAGCGGTACGAAATAAAGCGATCACAGTCGATTGTGACAAAAATAATCAACTGTGATCGGTCCATCTCTTACTGTTCTTCACGCTTACTTCTTATCGCTTACCGCCATTGTAGGCAACGCTTGAGACGCGAAGCGTCACGTTCGGCCCGAAAATCCCCAGCAAACTTGAATCCGTCGAGTATCAAGGCGCGTTACGTCACGTTCGATGTATGCGCACCCAGCCAGACACCTTCCGTTTGATACATGTATACCTGTCATCTGCATGTACGCGATATACAACGGGCATGTACGCGGAACAATCGTTGCGAGCCGTCATGGCCGATTCTCCGATCGGTGAACTTGGTAGCGGAAACGTGTTAAACGGAAACACAAGAGGTGCCTCTGAGATTCTCCCCTCCACACCGAGGGAAAAGGCGCGCGAGATGTTGACCTCCCCAAAACTGTAACGGCGTTCGGCGGCCAAGCGTGTATCCAAGCTGCTTGTTGCTTTGGAAAAAGACAAACAATAATACGCGTATAAAGTTATTGCGCCGCTGACATTGCAGCAGCTATCAATCGCTATTTCACCGCGACCAATTATGGCGGAGCGACGCAACAAGGGGGGGGAGGAGGAGATTTTCTCTCGGTGTAACTTTCGAGGCGAAACGAGTTTGTGAGAAAGTCGCGTGAGTGTCGCGCGCGCCGCGGCGCGATATTTCGGTTTAAAGGTGATGAAAATCGCGGAGCGTGAAGGCTCTCTCGGCGCGGCGCGAGAGATGACGAATGGAAACGCATCGAACACGTCGAAAGTCGATACGCCGGTGCGGTTTTGTTTGTCCCTGTTGCGACACGACGACGACGACGACGACTCGGCGCGTCCCGCTCCGTGACGAGCTCTAACCGGCAGGCTCGTCTTACGCACCGCGACGATAACTCGACGACGCAAGGACAGACAATGCTGTTCCCGTTTCAGCGGTAAAGCGCGATCGAAACCAACTCCGCGGATCGATCGATCGGCGAGCCGACAGCGGGACGAATTTCGACGCGAGAGAGGGTTGGATGAAAAAGCTTATATTCCCCCTCGATGATCTTCCTCAATATCGAGGGCGCTTAGCGAGAATTGCGACCTCCACATGTATATACACACACACACACACATACATACACCTTTCGCGTTTAAATCCCCGCGGCTTTAATTGCTCACTCTCGACGCGTTCGCTCGCGCTCGCTTGCGCGCGCTGCGATTGTTTACGACTCGTCCCGTCGTTGACTCGTCGAGTTCTGATTCGACTTCCCGTCTCGTGCGCGACCGCTTCGATTACTGGTCGTATGACTACGATCTGTTGGAATGCACCGGAGTAAAAGCGATCACGCGCGCTCGCGAAAAGCGAGAAAAGCGGCCGTTCCCTCTCCCCCCCCGCCGCCTTCTTCGCTTTCGCTAAACTTCATACATCACGGCCATCGCGGACCGGTCGGCGAAGTCGCTTTGTAAACGCGACAACTGCTTTTGACTTAGCTTTGACGTCGTCTTTTCGCGCTGACTCTGCTTAAACAAAGGCACCAATCGTGACACGCGAGACTAGTTAATTAAGATTCCGCCGCCTCTGCCTATGTGAATTCCGTTCTATGAATATGGACCTACTAATTACGTAATTAGAGAGAAAAAGAAGTTGGCTGATGCAACGGGCTCAAGTTTCTTTGTTTAACCTCATCCCTTTGTCCAAACGGGTCTCTCTCTCTCTCTCTCTCTCTCTCTCCTCTCTCTCGATTCGCGAAGAAAAGGAGCCAGTATGAAAAAGAAAAAGGTTTCATATTCGTATCGTGGCTTTTCACCGCAAAGGCGTTATCGCTTTCGTTCACACACACACACACACACACACATTCACCGCGCTTGGAATTTCGACTTTCGCCGGAATTACAAGCGTCTCAAGCTTCGTACGCGAATACAAAGTGTCAGGTGTTCGCGAGTCAAAAGGCGCACGCCTGCCCGCCCGAAAGTTTCTCGTCCTCTCGATCGTCGCGGGGCGGACAGCGAAAAGAGAGCTTCGCGCGCGGAGTCGAAGCGACTTCCTCGTACTCCGCAACCCGGATGCGTTCTCGCGAGAGAGTGCAAAGTCTCGGGCGAGCAAACGTTCTCTCGATCGCGACGCGACGCGACGCGAACGGGAACACCCGGGTGGTGGTGTCGTTGCGAACAACACACATGCGGCGGTCGCCGCGAATTTCAGTCGAAAAGTCGACAGACCTCTCCGTACCTTCACACGATGCCGATGATGCTCACTGCGTAGGTGGTGCGCGCGCGAGAGTGCACAGGGGGGTTGCTCTCGCGTTCGGGCAAAGAGAAAAGCGAGAAAGAGGCAACGAAAGACTGAGCCAACGGGTCAGATCTCGAAAGACCGAAAGACAGAAGTGCACAGAGCGAGAGAGCGAGCGAGCGAGAAAGGGAGACGGGACGCGCACACGTCGTGGGTACTGCGTGGGCTCTCCCCGGAGCCGGTGCTGGCGCGCGATGATTCACGCTGTCGGCAAGCCGGCCGAGCATGGCCGTGTTTTCACTCTCACTTCGCTGTTCATCGTGTTGTCGTTCAGCGAGTTTCACGCGGGGATCACGAAGAGGAAGCAGAAGCAGCGGCAGCGGAGAGAGATGTGCGCGCGCGCTCGTCCGGCGTACGACAAACCGGATGTGTGTCCACACGCGAGACACACACACACACACACGCACGCACGCACGCACTCGAAGGCAACGCGCACGCACACAACTGCCGAGAACGCCCGCGCCGAGAGAGAGAGAGAGAGAGAGAGAGAGAGAAGGGAAAAAAAGAGTCCTGGACAACGCGAAACTTACTTTATCGCGAAACGTCGCGATCTCGCGACAGCAACACGTTCCGTCCGTGATAACGCGCGACCGACCGCGCACCCGACTCGAACGTACTGGACGACGACCACGCCTGACGCAGCTGCCGCGAGGCGAAGAGAGGAGAAGAGGGCGAACGGAGGAGACTTCGGTCGCCGCCGGCGGAGTTCGCGCAGCCGAGCGACCACCAATCGCGGCCGACGACGCCAGCGCCGCCGGCCAATCAACGCGTCCGGCGTGCTAACGTGCACGCACGCGAGCGCGCCGAGGCGAAGCCGGCTGGTATCGAGCGTCGATACTGCAGCGCCGCGCACACTGCCGCCGAACCTCTCGGGAAGGGCTTTCGTACGAGCGAGCGAGTACGCGGCACTTTTTCTTTCGCTCGTCGCACGAAGCTGTAAGCGCGATTTCGCGGATGACAGCCTTTTTCCTTTTCCTCCCCCCCTCTCTCTCTCTCTCTCTCTCTTTCTTCCTCTTTCTCGCAAACACGAATCGTGGACGGCTGCTGATAAAGAGAGGACCCTTTCCCCAGATTAAACGCGCGTTGCGTGTTGAGAAAAGAAGAGAGAAGACAATGTTGTGTATCGTTCAAACGGAAAGAAGTATTCATCTTCGACGCTGGGCTAATTTCTTGCCGCTCTCTAATCAAGAAAGCGCGGTAGAAATATACGCGCGTGTATAGAGATTGTGTTATCGCTAACGACGTGGTGCTTCTACCTGCTGCTACGAAAACGCTTCTCCTTGACTATAATTATCTCATTACGTAATAACGACGTCACAAGAGCGGCGTCAAACATTTGCTTTCAGTGCTCGAGTACTCAGAGATGGGAAACGGGCAAGAGCCGTGTGCCGCCCTTGCTCTCAACGCTGAAGATTCGCTGAGAAACGCGTTGGTCTTTTCTCGACACGATCGTTTCGTCGCGCGTTGGAAACGCGCCGCGGGATGCAATGACCCTCGCGAGATTACCGGCTGATAAAGTCGATTTGATCAGTCTTATCGTCCTTCCTAGTGTCAACGAACACGAGACGCAGCATACCATAGACACTTGGCGCGCGCGCGCGCGCGCACGCACGCACGCACGCACGCACGCACGCACGCACGCACGCACGCACGCACGCACGCACGCACGCACGCACGCACGCACGCACGCACGCACGCCGGATATTTTAGAACGGCGATTGGCTTTAAGTGATTCGAGCACGCGCACGCGGTCTCGATTTCACGATGTCAACGCTCCCTTGCCGCATTGTCTTGCCGATCGTTGCGCTTGTTATTCTAGCGTCGTTCACGTCCACTAGGAAGTCCACACGCAGCGGAATACCCGGAGCGTCGTTGCGACCTTAATTGAACGTCGAGCTAATAAGAGCATCGCGACGTCGCCGCACTGTCGACAACGTGCATGCGTGAGCGCGTAACTACTACGTGCGTGTACATGTCCGAAAGAATGAAATAAGAAGAGAGAGAGAGAGAGAGAGAAACTCGGTGTCCCTCCTTCTCTCTCTCTCTCTCTCTCTCTCTCTCTCTCTCTCTCTCTCTCTCTCTCTCTCTCTCTATATCTTTCTTTCTTTCTCGAATGGAATGCACTTTGCGACAATGCACCGGCGGTGCCGCTCATGTCACCCGACTATTTCTACACCAGAGCGTCCAAACTCATGTCTATTACTCAGGTACGCCGAGTCGACACCCTCCCTCCCTCCCTCCCCTTTCTTACGCACCGTTCGCCCTCCGAAGAGACGGCAAAGATGTGGCAAAGGCAAACGGCAAGGATATGGATTCTTTCGCCGAATTTCAAGAGCGATTCTCTCGCTGCTAGCTGTTTATAAATGATCGCAAGACTACCTGCTCGGCCGCGGCGGTCGACTCGTTGTTGCTGTTCTTCTTCTGATTGTTGTACCTAGCAAGGACGTTCGGATGTAGACGACGTCTCGTCGTAGGCTTATTCGCAGTCGACATCGCGGTTCGTCCGCCCGATATCACTCTCGAGTTTAATTACAATTCACTAATTCACAGGATCGTCTCTCTCTCTCTCTCTCTCTCTCTCTCTCTCTCTCTCTCTCTTTCCCTCTCTCGCTCTCTCGCTCTTTCACTCGCGACGCAACGCGGCTCGCCGTGTTATACGGCACGGTAACGAGATGTCGCAGACACAGAACGCGGACGCGGAGAGAAATGCGAATATCGGAGCGAGCGCAATTTCCTCCACCACTCGCTCGTGTCGCGCACTTTATCGTTAAAACGCACACACGATAATGAGAGACGAATTCAGCCGGCGAGCGAGCGCGTTATCTTCTCTCGCAGAATGAAAAACGCTGCTTCGGAAACCGGAATGACCGATCGTCGTTCTGCGGTTTTGGAAGCGGAGCGCGCGCGATAAGTATCGCGCACACGCGCCGCGTAAAAGCGTGCAGCGTAAAATCAAAACTGCGTGAGACCGAGAAAGGACTCGGCTGAGGAAAGCGCGCGCGCGCGCGCGCGCGCGTGATCGCAGCGAGAAATTCGATCGCGAATTTCCTCCTGCGTTTACTCGATCGCATCCGTCTCGTCGTCAGTCTCAGCCGACTCTCAGGTGCGACTAATCACCGCGCGCATTTAGCCGATGCTCACTGTGTTGTTTGATTTCACCGTTCACATCGCGAGACTGAGTTTATTTACTAAACAACAGAGTGCGTCCGCCGATGTGTACACGTGTGTGTGTGTGTGTGTGTGTGTGTTTCGTCCTGGCTGCAGGATTCCACACAGCGGGGCAGCATCGGTCGTTATCAACTTTCGGCCCGGTAACAACGAGTCATATGACAACGGTCACAGCAATGCAATGGAAAAGCGACGGAGCGGGGGAGGGAGAGGGAAAGACGGAAATTCAAACGCGATTGATTCGCGAGGCGCGCGGGCTTTCGCCGTGCGAATCGAAATACGCGCGCGGTATTAATATTACGAACACGGAGGCAAACTTCCACGCTATTCGAACGACGATCGGAATGCGACTAGCCTTATCAGAGAGAGAGAGAGAGAGAGGGGAGGGGGAGAGAGAGAAAGAGAGAGAGAGAGGGGGGGGCAGAGGAAAGACAGACAGAAAGAGAAGGAGCGACTCACCGCTGTGATGTCCGAAATGACCGTGACGGCGATGACGTCGTCGTCGTCGTCGTCGTCGTTGTCGTTGTAGTCGTAGTCATCATCGTCAACGTCGATTGAGCAAACCATGCGGTCATCCAGTATCCGTACAGCGCCGGAAACAGACCAGAGAGAGGCCGAGGGAGGAGGGATATTACGGAGAGGAGGCGCGAGGTTGATACCGCGATAAGAACGATAAGGAAGAAGGATAGTTCAGGAAGGGAAAGGAAAAGGGAAAGGGAGAGACACATTAGAAAACGTTCTTCATATATAATTCTTACATATTTTCTTGCAAATTTCCCCGAGTAAAATTTCACTCTCGAAAGGCAGAATGACAGCAGAGTTATTTTAATACGAATCACTTTTTTTTTATAGAGTGAATCGTCGGGTGAATATTTTTGCTCGAAATTGTAGCATGAAACTGATGCGCTCCAATTAATTGAAACATTTATTCGTATGGATTATACATAAGAATTCATTTGAAATTTACTTGAAAGTTTATCCGAGAGTCAAACGTTCACTCTTGCAATCTCGAGTGGCGGCGTTTCCGCTGTCGTTTCCAAGCGAATTTTTGCTCACTTTTAGTGAGCAGAAATTTCGCACCAAGGAACACTTGGGTAATATTTTTTTCATCTATCATTATGATTGCGATTTTTATCATCGTGAAATTCTGTTACTCGAAAATATCGTTCATTCATTTCGCTTCGATATTTTGCAAGTATAATAGTAAAACCCGTAATAGTTATAACCCCCGTTATAATACATTATTCCGCATTTTCGCTATGCGCTTGTATCATTAAATTTGCGCGAGAAAATAATTCTCGTTTGTTGTCAATTGCCTGCAGCAATGTAATTTTCGCATCGCGGCAACAAAGTAATCACCGTAGTCGCGCGCGCGCCGCGCGGCAACGCCGTCGGCTCCCTCGAAATTTTTCAGATCGATAATAACGCTCACAGCGGAGAGCACACAGGCGGTTTATTTTCTTAAAGAAAAACCAGACCGTGCGGCCTCTGAAAACAAACCACGTCCGGACAAGAATTCTTCGGAATCTCTCTCTCTCTCTCTCTCTCTCTCTCTCTCTCTCTCTCTCTCTCTCTCTCTCTCTCTCTCTCTCTCTCTCTCTCTCTCTCGTCGCGCGAGAAAGAGGGATACACTTTCGTTGCTGCAGCTCACTCTAACCGAGTTGAGCATTGCATAACGTCAAGAGAAAAATAATGTGTCGCGCGTTCCTTACGTGCGTCGTGTAGAGCGATCGTGGAAGTCTCCATCCTGTTCACCGCTGGCGGCTCCTTATCCTCGCGATATTATGGTCGAATTCTTTCACGGCATAGACTTATGTACACAAACTGAGCGCCCCGCAAGAGGCTGCGAAGACTACATCTGTAGAAAATGACCTGTGCCAGAGACATTCGATTTTGGTCTAGCCTTGACTCCTGTTGGAGAAAGCCAGACAAAGATAGCATGCCTATAGGCGCACCGGAGGGAGCATGTCCTTCGGACTCATACGAAGTCAATGTACACACAAGTTTCTACAAGTTCTAAGTTTCACAATGGACACGCGAATGGGCGGAAATAGAGTTACCGAAAAAAGTCGCGGGATTGAATTTGAAATTCGGGCGCGCCCGAAAGCGCGGCACATCGACAGAGACCGAGAGATATCTCAATGTCGAGACACGCGATGATTTAAATCCGCCGCGCAAACATTAAATGCTCGCGAATCGATCGCGCGCGCGATTCGAGACACAGATCTCGAAATAATCATCGTGACGTCGAAGATTGTTCCCGAGCGAACAAACACAGCGGAACCTGTGTGTGTGTGTGTGTGTGTGTGTGTTTCAGCTCTTTACGAATTCATCGATTTCAATATTAAACGATCCCCACCTGCCCGACAAGCTGGGAACATCCACGTGTCCTCGAGTAGTGCACAAAGGATGCGGGAACTGTTAGCTCATTTCGAGTCTCAGGCTTGAATCTACGGAATTTTCACGGATCACCGCGATAGAGAAAAATCCGATGGCGATTTTTCTCGTGCGGCCACTCGTACGCCTCGATTTCGACGAGAAGGGAAGCGAAAACACGAAAGCGAAACAAAGTAGCACAGCAAGGAGGAAACGGAGAGGGAGATAGAGAGAGAGAGAGAGAGAGAGAGAGAGAGTGCTTCCTCGGTCTGATACGGAAGAACCAGATGTACGAGCGATCGCGTGTTCGCGTGTCGGATTCGCGATTTACACTAAAGGCACGTCGACGAAGGCACGAAGGCGATTCGCGCGATCGTTCGACGAGCTTCTGTCACGTGCGCGTCTGAGACGCGGAGAAACGTTCCGCTATTCTACGCCTATTCCTCTTCCTTCCACCATCGCTCTATTATTTCCCTCCTCCCGTCTTCTCTCCCTCCAGAATCCGATTGAGAGAATTGATTCTTTAACCCTGCAGTTCACTGCGCGACCAGTTTAACCAGTCCTTTTCTCTCTCTCTCTCTCTCTCTCTCTCTCTCTCTCTCTCTCTCTCTCTCTCTCTCTCTCTCTCCCCCTCTCTCTCTCTCTCTTTACCCTTAAAACGTGACACTCACATAAAAATAGTTACTAAAGATAGACAAGTGATACCATAGTGTCAATGATAATAATAACCTTATATGTACGTTGCCATCTTTTTGTTGGAAAAAATATGATCAGTACCGAGAATGTCTACAATTCTAGCGTAATTAATTACCCCATCTCTCTCTCTCTCTCTCTCTCTCTCTCTCTCTCAGTGTAAAATAGACTGGGAGGAAAAAGAGGGACGTATTCAAGAAAAATTCAATATCAAGTTTGACCACGAATTAGACCACAAAGCGGTTTTAACGCAAGTAGTAAGTAACGACACACGTTTTATAGGCATCCGCTGCTATTTAATGTCAGATTTCTCAGTCCCTATCGACACTGGACTGGAAACAGGCGTCCATGAAAATACCGGAATCCTTATCTACGCAGGGCTGCCGCGCGATGCGCGTAACAGGCAACGATTATTACAATCTTATCTACACGAAAAACTGAAAATTGTGCGACATAGTGCACAAAAATACCTATTTTTGTCACAAGCAACCTGGCCCGAGCGAATTTTACAACTTTGGAATTTCGTTATTGGTAGTAGTAAAAAGAGACCATGCAAGTCCCGTAAGTTGAAAACACACATTGAAACGATTACGACCGCGATCGGCACGTACGTGTGTGCTGGCGTGCACATGATGCACAGACGTGTGTGTATATTAATGCACGCGCATGACCGACGCTTCGTCAAATTAACGCTTGGAATTGAGCAATCTTTACTCTTAATTCGCATCGCAGTCGCAAAGCCGCGCGTCCGCGCGGTGCGCGGAAAGGGAGGGGCGAAAACGCGCGGGGAAAAAAGGGACGTTGACGAGATCTAATTAAACAGGTCGGTGCGTTAAACGACTAAATTGGTAGGTTAGGTCGGCCGTCGCGGAGTATCGACCGGCCGCGTCGTATTGACGACGAAATTCGGCGGCTCCAAAATGGTCGCGCGGTCAGGTCAGGTCAGGTCGTCCGGCCGAGAGGACAGGTGAGAGGAGAAAGACGCCTGTCCCCCGGGGGACGCCCCCGCCCCGACAAACAAACGCGCACGTAAAATGCTCTCTCTCTCGCGCTTACCACTTCGCTGCATCTTTCCACCGGGGCGTCACAGCGGCTCATCGGTCATAATCCTCCGCTGCGGTGGACGACGCGGAGAGGGCGGCCGTCGTCGACTGCTTTCGCATGCCACTCGCGCGAGACGCACTTGACGCGAGAGAGAACGCGACGCAATGCGATGTCCGACAAGCGCAACAGCCAGCCAGTCGGCCAGCGATCGGGACAAACGTGTGAACGTGCGTGCCGTTCGACCGCACACTTTTCAAATATCGCGTTGCCCGAAACAACGAGCCGAGACGCGCATGTCGACGCATGCGTGCGCGCACCAACACGAAGAGTCAGTCGGTCTCGCTCTCGGCTCGACCAGAGAGAAACCTTGAGAGCGGCCGACGCGGCATTTTCTGCGACACCGACTTTCCGTCCGACTGGGAGAGGACGCCATCTGCATCCATTTTCAGAGGAGAACTGCGATGCTGCATTCCACTTTCAGGTCTCGGTGGTAAAATCTGCATGTGGTGGAAGTCCGTGCCACTGCCACTTTCAGGCGGTTTATGTCCGTGCTGCAACCACACTGTTGCCATCACTATCACCATCTCTATGACTGCATCTAAAAAGATGTAAAATGAGCGGGGGGTGGAGCAGGAAAAATTTAAGTACGTGTTAAATATTAAATCTTGGAATACATGTTGCCGTATCAGTGCACAATAGCGCCGCCGAAAACGCCGTGCTGGCCACTCTCCTGGCACGCCGCACGACAGCGCGCGCCTCGCGCATGAACTACGCGTCCTTTAGAATGGCGTACGAGCGAGAAATACCGAGTCTGCCCGAGCCCGGCGGCGCGGCGAGCCGAAGGCGTCCGATCAGATATAGTCGGTTGGTGAATTTTGTGCCGCGAGTCTAACAACGTTGCAAGCAGCTCGAATTTTCGAAATATTTGCGGGAATATAATGTTGCGAGGTACGTTCGCTTCGGTCTCATGTTTCTTCGTATTATGCGACTAGTTGCGTATTCAAGAGAAATTGATGGGCGCGTTTATAAGGCACTCGATTCTGAAATGTTCTCGCAGGTCGGACGATATAAGACGTTATAAAAAATGGACGCGTACAAACGAGATGACGTTGGACTTGGTCAACGGATTCGTGGGGCGAGCGTGCAGAAAGGGTGAGTGAGTACAACGAGCGATTTGGAATATTGGATAAGAATACAGACGACGTTACACATTTATTTCAATGTTTTCGTTTGATCCTTGAATAATCGGAATGTCGATGCTCGCCGCTGTACGCAAAATAAGCGAGAGAACAATTTAAACTGTAACTCAATGGACCAGTCGTAGTCGAGAGTGTCAGGCGACTACCATTTTAAAAGTCTCCACTGTGATTGGTCGATTTGACCACCGCTCGAGCTGCTGTTTACGTTTCGCTCCGTCGGTCTTATTTGATCGATTTGATGTTTTGTGGAGAGATTAAAATATTCGTTGAATTTGTGAGAAGCGAATATCTAACAACTGCGTCCGTTGTATATTTATATAATAACTCACTTGGAATTACACACACACATATATATATATATATATATATATATATATATATGAGATATTAGTGGATTTAATATATTTTACTTGATAATCTGTCAAACTAACCTTTGCGAAAATGTTAAATTTCTGTGAATTTGTGTAACTTGTTGGATAATCATGTTTGAATTTGATTATTGAAATATTGAACTGATTTTCTTGGACAATTTAATCTTCTCACACAACAACGGTAAGTAATATAATTGTAAATATTAATACAGGACATACAAGAATATAAACAATTATGATAGGTATATTCGATTGTTATTAAGTTTGGTATATTTCGTTTAAGGTTATGGGAAGAGTTTGTTGTGTCTCAGGATGTCCTTCAGGGGGAGATGTACCTGCCCATCAGATACCCAAGAATCCAGACCTTTTTAAAAAATGGAAGAACATGATTTATTCCGAGAAAATTGAACATCTGACAGACGAACAGATAAGCAAATGTACTGTATGCTATCGTCACTTTGCGAATGATGATTATTTAGTAACTTATAAAGTGAGAAAGCTGAAACGTGGTATTGTGCCCTCCTTAAATCTGCCAAACAAATCGATTAAGAAAGAAATTTTTACAAAAGCAGATACAGCAAGCGCAAGTGCATCGACTGATACAATAGTACCAATAGCACCAAAGGAAGAGTCTACAGAAGATGAGGAAGAAACAATTGTCGTTGGCTTGTTCGAAGATCTCCCAGAATCACTGGAACCTCGATTACTTAAATTACCTTCAAGTCCTATGAACATGTTCGAGGAAGCATTTGAGCAAGTGGATCAGAATATAGACCATATTGATTTAATATCGGAAGTATGTGAATCAAGTTACAAACCTAGAATATTCAGAAGAAGAAAACGAACAAAATTAACAGAAAAGGAATTGATGTTATTGCAATGTAAAAAACAGGCAGAGAGATATGCAAAAACACCTACGATACGAAAGCTCTTATCTCTTTTAGCAGCTACTAAAAGATCAAAGCTTCAAAGTAAGATACAGAGATCAAAATATGTACCTCGAGTGTACGTAAGACTATATCATGATATCGCTAAGAAGAATGCTCTTGGTCAGTTGTAAAATATATTAATTTTTGTAGCATGTCAAGAGAAGTGTAAAGATTAAGTGGTAAAAAAGACGTCAAATTGCCATTTTATGTTTAAGATGACACGAATCGTCAGAGTTGCGCAATGTATTATCATCATGATGCAAATTATAATCCTAATAAACATTTGTAACATGGGATTTTGTATGTAATAGAACTCTGTATGTATCAAGAGAATACAATTTTACGATAATGAGTAAAGATTCCTTGTTGACAATCAGTCTGCGAGATTCTTCTTACACACAGTGGGGAGGGAATTAAAATGATTGCTCGCACATCGATCGATACGACGGTAGTTTTAGTACTGTATTTTTAAAAACGAATACATGAAATATACATTTATAATTTATATAATTGGTAGAAGGATTAATTGTTTCTGGAATAGATCTCTAAACGCGCTATCTTACAGCTAACGACGTCGCAGAGAGTATAGTATATCCTTTCTGAACACATAATCTTGACGAGGGGATTCTGTTGAGCACTTTTACTTGCCGGTCTTCTACGCACAGAGAGAATCTCTATGACAATAATCCGTTGACCTATCCGGTGTAACGATAGAAACGATATAAACCGGGCGTTGATAGTCATTTGTCGACGTATCATCCAGCAGATCCCGGGTGGAATTAAAAGCGACCTGTTCGATTAAGAGAGGACACGCGAATCGGTGGGATGGGAGTTAACGCGGTAACGCTACGATAACAAAGTGTTCTCGTGCGTGACACACACACATACACCCAATAGGTCGTCTAACAAATTACGTTGAAAAATATTCTCATCGAGAGTCATTTATACATTTATTAATCTACACATCTTTTCAATTTATTACTTTGGATGTGCTGGGTGGGTTTTTCTCACCTTTTACGTACGTACTTTACTCCACCTCGTCTATCTCCTTCTCTTCTATACACGTTCACTGAGACGACTGTAAGATGTAATTTATAAGACGTGCTCGCGATTCTACGACGTTCGTTCTCGATTCGTAGCCGGTATTTCGCGTCCCCGAAATCAGGATATACTTTCCCTCCTTAGTCGTGTCATTGAGTACAAAGTAAAACTTTATAATTATTCGACTGATATCGCGCGCTATAAGAGAGAGTGAGAGAGAGAGAGAGAGAGAGAGAGAGAGAGTGAAAAATATTGATCTTTGCGCGCGAAATCAGTAAGAGACTTTATAGTTCCCTGTTCTTTTTCTTCGAGTTTCTTTTCTAGCTGAGAAGCTGTACGAAAATGCAATATGAAAATGGTAGCGAGGTCGTTTTCGAGAAACCGCGAGAGCGCGAGCGCTCGCAGGACTTGCGTGCGTAAAAGGTGTTCTAAAGGGAAAGTGCGGATACGAAAGCAAAATATCGTGGTGTGTGTGTGTACCGTAGCAGCGCGTTTAAGGCCGGTATGGTGCCGGTAAAGTGCTTTCTTCTTAGTCGCATTTTATCGTACATAAATAACATAAATAACAGAGAGAATACAATAATACATATACAATAATAATAAAGTAGTCTCGAGAACGGAAGCTTTTTTCTCTCTCGATTTGGCTGGCTTACACACAACCTCCTCGATTTCCTCGAAAAGGCAGAGTTCGATTAGTCGGCAAAATTGACGACAAATAAGGACCGTCCTGAACCCGTCTCTATGTGCCTAAACGCGCCTCTGTATAGTACGGGGATATAGTTTGTGCGTCGATATGTGTTACTAATTCCAATAGATACATGCGGACGCGCTTAACACACGCGCGATTGGACGAAGGACACGCTGTCGATCAGCAACATGAATGTACACGGTCGATTCGACCGTGCGAGCACAAATCACGGCCGCAATAATTGCCGCAAGACGTTACTATTAGAGTTATTGCAATTTTCAATCGTGCATACAGTCAGTCAGTGGACGAAAGAGGTCACAGCATTTTCTCCTTTCTTAATGAATCTCGCGTCCGTGTTGAATAAGAGAATTTGTTTTCTCATTTTCAGACGATACATTTTTTCCTCCTATCGGTTCCTCAAGTTTATACATACGCAACATATTTGCAGACGCAATGCATACGGTTGAAAATCATAGCCATTATGGCGCGTGTTGATACAGTCGGCGATACCCCCAACCGATATCGATAATCAGCTTGAGACAATCCTCGTCCAAACGCGCGTCTATCCGGACGAAATGTGTGACGTGTGCGTTACACATTCATCTTGCTAATCGTGTAAATGATTGTCCGTGATTGTCTGTAGTTTGCGAATAATCACACTTCGATATCTTTCCCTTTTTTTTTTCTTTTTTTCTTCGTTTTAAAGTTTTAAGGTACGCGAGAAGGATAAGGGCGGATCCGCGAGGGCGGATCTCGCCTCGATATATATTCTCTCGGAGCGAGATTTGTGTTACTTTCTCCAAATGTATCAGATTCGTGTGTGTGTGTGTGTGTGTGTGTGTGTGTGTGTGTGCGCGCGCGTGCGCGTGCGTGCGTGCTCGCCTGTGTATAAAGTGTGTATGTATGTGTGCTTAACGTTAAGGACACTTAACTTTGTATAATCTTACGCCATTAAAGTTAAAATAGTAATCACACGAACGTTTTTTTTTCCATTTTTTTTTCTTTTTTTGAGAATTGTAGGTATAACGATCCGCGAACCGAGATCGATGTAACTTCGGCGAGTCCGACTCTCGACGCTGCAGATCAGCGGAGCAGGAGGAGGAGGAGGAGGAGGAGGAGGAGGAGGAGGAGGAGGAGGAGGAGGAGGGTGAGAAAATGTGAAAAACGATTTCGGATGAAAAACGGGAAATGTTGCACGAACGTGATATTTCGTGAATCTCGCGGATTGTCGAGGAATATAAACACTCGGCCATGTAAAAGGACACTCACAGTTGAGCAGTATTAATCCTCTTAAGAAATAAATTTCGTAAACAATAGCGAAAGCTCTCGCCGAGGTTAAACTTTCATACGTCCGGCATTTCGATCCTTTGCGACAGAGAGAAGGATCTACATCACGCCTCCTCCTTTTGGCACCTGCGTCATTACGCACGAGCACAAAGGTCATCCTCGTATCGAGTTGCCCTCGGTCGCGAAAATTCGAGTTCTCCAAACGCGTTTTTCGCGGAACGGACGTTCCGCGAGAACCTTCGAAGTTGACACCGAGCATCAATGGCTGACTGCTTACTCTGTGCCTCCAGTATCGTGAAAAATTTTCAATTGCAACGGATCATATTCGCGCATCTAACGCAATCTGTGCGAGGAAATTTACGTGGTTACGCTGAGACTCGGTGGTTTTTACTCAATTTTCTTGAAATATAGCAAGCGATACGGCATTATTGATACTTGGTGCGTCGATACTGCATCTTTCCCTCTTTCCTTTCCCCTTCGCACATTGCATTGTCACACGTTACATTGTCGGGAATCTATCCTCGTCGAAATCGTACCGGTCGTTCAGTCGTTGTGTTCATCGTTAGACAACGCGGCGACGGTCGCGCGAGTGCACACTTAGCTAGACACCCTTTTGTACACGCACAAAGTACGGCGCGCGCATAGTTAACAACAATCCCCCTTTCGTGTAATCGCCAGGGGGAACATTTAAATTTTGCATCGCCTCTCCCGCTAGGCTACTGTCTGATTCCGTTTGTTTGTTCAGTCACGAGGCGTGGCTCCTAGCTAAGAGGAAGATCTAGTCGGAGTGTTGTGTGCACGTTGTTAGCAAATCGAAGAAATCACATCGAGGAAGTTAAGGGTCGCGAGAGGTGCGACAAGTTAAAACTCTTATTGCTAATTTTTCGCACATATCCTCGAGCCGTCCGCTTTCTTCCCGCATGGCTGTGTGTGTGTGTGTGTGTGTGTGTGTTGTTGTTATTGTTGTTGGTGTGGTGTAGTAGCGATAGCTCGGCGTCGCAGATGACGTGTCGCCGCGCTTCATGTTTATCGCGGATCGTGCAAACAGTCTGCGTTCAGTACTCGCGAGTCTCTCCCCGCAACTCTTGTACGAATCGAAGGTTCTACCTCGCGGGGGAAATACGCGGCCATTGTAGATCTCTCTTTTCAACTTGGACCGTGTTTTTAGCATCGTGTGTTCGTGTTTTTCTAGTCTTAATCGGAAATCGCGCAATTTCTGTGTGTGACCTGCTGCCGATCTGCTTTCTCATCTCTCGTGATATGTGTGCAACGAGTGAATAATCTGTGAGTGATATGTCGCGTCAAGACATGAATTATACTTTCGAACACTTATCTAAATATCGATTACGATAAACAAGTTGATAATTTCATCAAGTTCTATACAAAAAACTCATCTCATCGGCCGGTCAGTTTTTGTACACTCGTAAAAGTGTACGCTCAAAACAAAACGCTCTTTGCCGTTGCGATTTGCAAGGCATCGTTTCACGGCCGCTTCGATTCAAACCTAACATTATTTTCTCAACGGTTGAGTCTCCCCGACTATTTTCGACAGCCCATCCTCGTTAGTCACACACAATTAATAATCAATATATTCGTAATGGAGAAATTTCGCGTGCACAGCACGATGATGTGTGTGTGATCGCGCGCGCGCGCGCGCGTGTGTATGTGCGTGTATTGGGTCAGTCAGGAAGTCTGTTCAAAATGTTTGGATCAAGTTTCAAGCAAACAAATCATTCGTCAACCTAACTTAACCACCTAACCACCTCGTCGTTGCCTGCGATTTCTCATTCCTTCGTCACACCAATTCGGCATTCGTATATTTCTTTATACCGTGGAAATCTGTCGTCGGTTTAACGTCGAAGAGCAGGCAACGAGAAGCGAAGCAAACTTACCGACAGACTCAATATATCACATACATTCGTACTTTACCGCTATCGTAATGATCATATGCCAATCTCTTGGAAAGCCTGCAGAGACGGTAGCTGCCGACGCCGAAACTGACGTGTCTTTAATCAAAGTCAAGATACAAAATGGAGGAACAGCAAAATATTCGGAGGCAAATATTGGAAAGAATATTAAATAATAGAGTAGCAATAAACGAAAGACAGAGTTTAATTCGACAGTATCAAGACGAATTCTCCACAGTCTACTATCGATCGACAAAGCCCGTCTCGGCAGGGTTTCAACAGTAAGTTTCAGCATCTGTTTGTTTGTACGTCATGTGTATGCGTATATGTGTATATATATATATATATATATATGTGTGTGTGTGTGTGTACATGTGCCACCCGCGCTTGATAGTACCGTCTTAGTTAAAAAAGCTACCTTAAGACTTAATGATTGTATAATGCGACAATTGACAACTTACGGCGCGCTCGGCACGTGAGCTACACTGAGCTTCGATAAAGCCTTGAACGCTTATCAGGCTAAAATATTCACTAGCCTCTGTAATCGTTCGCAACGTGTCCGGATGTACATGTAAGTACATTATGACTGTCGATATTCGGTTCATCTGTCTTTCTTTCTGTTGGACAGCATGACACGTCGTGTCATAAACCCAGGCGCGCGTTATCCAGGAACGATTAGAAAAATCAGTGAATACCGATTGACCTGGTAAATAATATCGAAGCTCAGTGTCAGCCCGCGTGTGTGTGTGTGTGTACGCTGCCGTTATAGATTGTTATATAGACAAATATATATATATATATATGTGTATATATATCGACGAGAAAAATATTTATTCTTTTGTCTGTACGTGGCTAAGAAAGATATTACGATGAAAGATATTACTTTGTCATGTACATGTACATGCGTGTGTATATGCACAAGGCGTCTTCGCACAGGGTGTATCAGAAGCCGCACTCGGCCCTCTTTAGGCTTTACGACTCGTCGTTCTCGACCCTTAATATATTAATTGCTCATCTCGTATCAGGTAGACAAGGTTAGGGCTATTCGGATTCTCGGTCACATCTCGAGCGTCAAATGCCCACCACGTCGATCGCACTTGGGAAATGAGACCAGTGTGGGAAAGAAGCAGCACTTTTTTTTTTTTTTTTCTTTTTCCCTCCAATAAATTCCGCAACGCGTCCGTATCCATTTGGGGACAATTTGTGCTCGTTCAGTGATTCACAGGAGACAAATTTTCCTCTTGGGTACCAAATGCGTCTCAAAGTTGAAGTAAAAAAAAATGTTGCAACCCCTCTTCCACTGATCGCGCCGATAATCGTGATAAAATTGACGACAATCAAACTGTCGTAAACAATTGACACAATTCACGCGTTAATCGATAATTAATTAACCACGCTGTTCGCGACGGTTAATTAGTCATGCTATTGAAATATCAGCGAAACATCACGAAATATTGGTGTATCGCCGCATCGATACGCTTAATAACACGTGCGCGCGCGCGCGCGCGCACACATTGATATTCGGTGTTAATAATTAATGTAACGTAACATTCGACTCGCGGATTATTCGCGGTACGTATACGGCCGGGACGATTTCTGACACACACCCGTGGTAATCCCCGTAACACCTCGCCGTACCTCGCTCGTTACCTCGCAAACCGCGCCCTTGCGAACCCTCGCCCACGCGAGGACGAAGCGAGGGATAATATGTGCGTGTGCGTGCGTGCATGCGCGCGCGCTTGTGTGTGTGTGTGTGCATGCGCGCGCGCTTGTGTGTGTGTGTGTGTGTGTGTGTGCGCGCGTGCGTGCGCGTGTGTGCGTGCGTGTGTGTATATGTGTGTATGTGACGGAAATACGCGGCACGAATATTTCACTCGGTGACGCGCGTAGGCAGGGAGGGGGAGAGTCCCTCCGGGTTAATTTGCAACCATCGATTTCACGACCTTGCCTCACGACCGCGAAGAATATCCCTATTGTATATGCATTAGGTCGGATCAAACGGGCGGATAATCCGCGGAGAGTCTGCTTCCTTCCTTCCTTCCTTCTTCTCTTTCCCTCGTGTTTTCCTCGATCTATTTATTCTCTCTATCTCTGTGTCCACCTCGTAATCCCGGAGCCGGACGATCTCCGGATCGTCGCCGCGGAGTTTCGCGCTCATTAGAGATCCCGCGACCGCCAATTAATGAGACACCGTCCGCTCGCCTCGCTCGCCGGGAGTATCCATCCTTGATTGCGCGCTCCTTGAAAGTCTGCTGTGCTCGTTACTCCCTGTTCCAGCACGATTGACCGGACGTGCGAGTGGATCGATGCTCGCTAGTCAGCTCTACAACCACCGCGATCTTGTCCGACCTTTGTTCAATTATTGGCACTTTACGCTTCGGATTGTCTGTTGAAGAACTGGTACTGGAACACCGGGGAAAAAAGAGAGGCGTCCTCTTTACGTTTTGCCATAACGTGAGCGAACGAGAGAGAGAGAGAGAGAGAGAGAGAGAGAGAGAGAGAGAGAGAGAGAGAGAGAGAGAGAGAGAGAGAGAGAGAGAGAGTCTCGCGGAGCAAAGAGGATTCGCAAAGACGAATTGTCAGTCTTGGAAGCGCGGAAGTGACGGAAAAAGGGTCTCTCTGTTTGAGTTTTCAGAAACTTTTCGCGCGTCTCTAAGATTCCTTATTCAAACACCCCGATCTCTCTTAGCGAGAAACGCGCGAGAAAATATCCTTGTACTCTGACACCCTCGTGTGACGCTCACGTTGGGAAAAGTCGTCGGTTCATCCGCTGTCGAGTAGATCTTAAAAAAAAGGACCTCGCTCCGAAATCTCGGTTTATCTCCGGCGAATCTCAGCTGAGACGTCTGATCGACGTCGACACCTCGATTGTCCTTCATTCGTCCAGTGAGAATTGGATCGCGTTCGATCGTTTATTTATGAGAACAGCACGCGCAACGAGAGGACGCGTGCCGCTCGACATTTTCGGAATGAAGTCCTCTCTAAAATTACCACTTTCGTCACATAGCCCCGTTCGATCGATCGCGCCGCTAAAGAGAGACCGATCGATCCGAAGCGTGCTTATTTCGCGCGTACGGAAACCCGTACGAGTCGATCGATCGGAGCCGAGCCGAGCCGAGCCGAGAAGAGAAGCTCGATCGGGGACAAGGTGCATCAGGGAATGATTAGACGATGAGAGAAGCGGCGAAGCGCGCGAACCGCGGTCAGACCGGAGGCGACCGGAGGACGACTTAAGGCTTAGTGAATATCCTTACACTGTAACGGAGGGTCAGTGGGAACGCTGTCCCGGTAGCTGGAGTGATGGAGAGAGTGTTGGTGGTGGTGGTGGTCCGTTCAGGTTCAGGCAGATGGGGGGTAGTTGTCTTACCATGCTGGAGCCAACCTGCTGCAGTATCCCGATGCCCTGCTGCGACGACGTCGAGGACACGGACGGCCGCCTCGATCCGCGAATGCTGTTCAAGCTCGAACTGAGCAGGTACGGCACGCTGCTACTCGTGATCGGCATTCCGCCTCCCTGTGCATGCAACCAGAGACATTTCGCCTTTTAACGACGACAAGTTTGAGCAAGAATCGACAAACATCGTCGTCGTCGTCGTCGTCGTCGTCGTCGTCGTCGTCGTCGTCGTCGTCATGGTCATCGTCGTCGTCGTCGAGCTTACCGATCTCGCTGTGATCGTGACACGTTGTTGACGTAATCTCGATGTGAGATATATAATTGAGATCGATTATAAAGTGACTCTCTCCCGCTGCTATTGACGCGTATGTCTCGTATGTTGTGTGAGGCTGCATGCGCGAAATATAATTGGATCGTTATATTTCGCGAGCGCGCGAGTATCGCAACGTGAGACGTCGATATGTACGTTGCACGCTGCTCAACAACGCCGGCGGGTAGAGAATTACACGCTACCGTTGTTAATTAATGCGTATATATATCCGTGGAACGCTCGCGTTTCCTTGCCCGTCACGGACAACGGACATGCGTAATTTTCCGTTAACTTCCGTCGGATTGAATTCGAGATAATTGGTATTTTCTTAACAGAGAGGATTCTCGCATGTTTTGCTTACGGGAAATGAGAGGGAAGAACATCAGGATCAACTCGACGGCTGGAGAGAGACAGTCGCGGAATTTCCGTCGCGCGGAATCGCGCGAGCTTGAAATTTCGGCTCGCCTGTTAATATCCTTGCGGTAATCAATCGCGCGGCGATCAATTAGCGACGTCGATTTATTTCTGTTTTACGCCATCGCTATTGCCGCCATATTGATCAATAGAGGGATTCGCTCCTGCAGTAGGTGGCGGCAAGTTTTCCAATTGTTCCGCTGCGTAGTAATGTCAGCCGGCCGTATCAGTTCGAACTTTCAGGCGATTCAGAGTGTCGAGAGAGAGAGAGAGAGAGAGAGAGAGAGAGAGAGCATAATCGAATTCGTCAAGTATCCAATTTTCGCGATTGGAGATTAATTCTCGGTCAAGTCCCATTTCCGCGTCCATCAGCCGTACGCGCTCTTCCCGTGTCCCAATTTCGGAATTCCAACACGGTTCTTTTGTTCGCTCATTCTTTCCTTCCAATCGTGCTATTTAAGTTTCTTCCGAGATGAGGAAGAAGCAGCAGTGTGGCGACCGAAACTCGCTGAAACTCGCTCGAGCGTACATTGAATTCTCCACTCTGAATCGTCGAGTGAATTTTTCACTCGCGATTGAAGAGTGAATCCGCCCTCTCTCACTCTCTCACTCAAAGTTCACTCTGATCGATCGAGAAACATTCATTCGTACGATTCCGAGTGGCGGTATTTCCGCCCTCGCGGAATCCAGTGCCATTATCGCACTCGTTCCGTGAGCGAGATTTCACTGCGTAAAAGATTTCGGGCGCTACCGCGCCCGCGTATCGCACCGCTACGTCTTCTCGTCTCGACGAGTGGGAAGTTGCAAGTAATTAAGTCGGCGCATATATATATATATATATATATATATATATACGTATAATATTATGTACCGTGGGCGGTGACAAATTGATATTCGAGCCTCGTCGCTCCTGCGGACCGGTGCTGGAATGCCGACGGATCGGCAGGCCACCGCCGCCAGGTGTCCCGCCCGGCGAGCTCGCGCAGGATGGCGCTATCCGTATCTTGGGTGTCATCAGGGTGTTATCCGAGAGGCGTCTGTTCGTGAACGTGTTGGCCACTCTCAAGAAATTGCTGTCGTTGTTGCCGGACGAGGTGAACCATCCGCCGAACATCACTGCGACATGAACAAACGCGCATCGTTTTAGTCGACGTTAGCCAGCGACGTTAGTATGCCGCGTGGGACAAATCTCTCTCTCTCTCTCTCTCTCTCTCGAGCAGAGCAGAGCAGAGCAGAGCATTCGCGTCTCTCTGTCGTTCTTTTCTCTCGGAGAAAGGGACTTACCGGCCATTGAATTCTTCCGCGCCATATTTTCCGCAGACGCCGTTGAGATGGACCCTGAGCGAGGAAATGTTGCTTTAGTAGGTAGTCCTAGTAAATTCGGGTTATCTTTGCTCGCGCCCGTCTCTTATACGAGCCCGGCGGGCTCGTATTTCCCACAAACATTAGTTACAGTTAATGGAGCTTTGACTCGCTTGTCCGTCTCTCTCAGCAATTCTGTCTAAAAGGGTCGCCGGACCTCCGATCGAACCTCCGTTCATTCTAACCAATATTTATGGGAACCAAAGCGTCGTCATCTCGCTTCCACCAGGAAGGTGGAAAAGAAGCGTCGTTGTATTTTTAACCGATGCACGTAAATTTCAACAAAGAGGAACGTCGGACATTGAAATGCTGAAAGAATTTCGTCGCGGTCGACGTGAAAGTCGCGGGAAAGTTTCGCCGCGAGATTCTCATCTCTCCGAACTTGATGCGGCGAGCGTACTCTGCAAGTTCCTTTGACGTGGAATTTCACTTGAAGAGCAAAGTGACAGCCACCGAGCCACTTGATACATTCGATTGACTCTTCGTTTATGGAAACTTATTAATTTTACGGAATAAATTCCCGCACTCCCTTCCTCAATCGGCATTGAAGGACATCTGTATTCTGTGCATTGGAATGGCCTCGCTCTAATCGACCGAATCATTAATTTGCACGGGAGAGAGAGAGAGAGAGAGAGAGAGAGAGAGAGAGAGAGAGAGAGAGAGAGAGAGAGAGAGAGAGAGAGAGAGTCAATTGTACGAATCACTTTGAAAGTGACTTCAACTTTAAACATTCACTCTTGCCAGCCCTACGACAGTGGCTTTCCACTGCATTTTCACTGTCTCTTCGAGTGATTTTTCACTTGTTCTCAACGAGATTCCACTTGAGAAAACTCAGAGAGCACTCTCGCCCGCTGAATATTTTCTCGATATTCGCACCGATACTGTTCTTCCTGGCCATATCCTCGGCCGACGAGGTCTTGCGTTGCTCGATGCGCAAATTCGGGATGTTGAACGGCGGCACGTGGACGTTATCGGTACTGTACTGATGTCGCAGAGGTCGATACTTGTCCGGGCTCGGTAGCGAGAGATTGTCGAGCGTCAATTTATTCCTCTGATTCCTACAACGAACAAAGCAACGAGAAAGCAGCTCGTCGAGCCTGATGCCCGAGGAATTGTAAAGACATGCGCTCTCTTGCACACACCGGTCAACGGACAACGCGCGCTATCGATCGGTTTAATGCAAATTGCACTTGCCTCTCGATGTTGTTCAGCATATCCTGCAGCACCTCGAGCAGCAGTATGAATTGCTCAAGATTCAACGCCGGGTTCACGGTTTGCGGCAGCAGCGACGGCATCGCGTGCGCCGCCATCCAGTTAACCGACAGGCCGTACTTCTTGTCGGTCAGCATCAGCCTGTAAATATCTGAAGGGACCGAGACGAGTGATTAGCGGGATTATCGAGGATTATCATCCTCGGTCGCGCATCCCGCGTCCGTTTCGAGACGAGACTTTGTATCCCCGATCATCGCCCGATCGAATCCGATTTTAGTCAGAGAGGAGCTCGCTCGGAGTTGCAAGTTGATATTATCACGCTCCAGTCAATCCAGCAATAAGACATCAACTGCCGAGCAACTGTCGAGCAGGCCACGTACAACACATACAACGCCCTTTTTCTTTTATTTCACTTACTTACAACCCGCACGACGATCTCGGGTTCTTGCAGCTTGACTTTACAGAGCAGCGGTAAGATGCAGTCGATGATCTTCTGCTTCTCGAGTCGGCTCAGGATGCAGGGCACCACGTCCATCAGCACTCGTGCGTCCGCCGAGTTGTTTTGGAAGGCCTCCAGCAACTTGGGCAGCACCACGTTGCGTATGGCGTCGTCCTCGAGATAATTCGTCACGTGCGACACGGCCACGAAAGCGGCTGTCTGATGGACAAACACGAATTTATCTCACGGTGGATGAATTTTCTTACGAAGCATTTTCGCTCGCATTTATGTAACCTGTCCCAATGGGAAATGGGAGCAAATGCTATTGCTCCTCAACCTCGGACCCAGAGTCCGTTGTTTCCGGGAATTTCTGCAAACAGGAACTTGTATCCCAAAGGTCGACACAAAGGTCCCAACAAGGTACACACTCGAAACACGAACAACACAGGCATTGACATTCCGCAAAAATATATATATATATATATATATATATTTGAATATATACCGAGGGTGATTTGTAATTTATAATTTTCCGCTCTTTATGATATCAGTCGCCAGACCATCTTGGTTTTGCGGATACACTTGAGAGACCGACGATAGCTTCAAGCGAGTGCTCTTGCAAAGAGAGTGCTCCGAGTTCCTCCGATATTCGATCGATCCGGCTCGATCCGTTCACTCACCCGCACTTGGACGTTTGAATTCTCGAAAGACGTGTACAGCATCGAAAGCACTTCGCGCTCGTACTCCTGCGGCGTCTTCTTCAGGATGAGATGCAGGTTCTCCAGCAAGGTCACCGTACCCTGAATCGACTTGCGATTGGTGAAGAGGGGCCTGCGGGTACACGAACACAGAAACGGAAGCGTGAAACGAGGCGTGAGAACGTGTCTATTTCGTTACGCGTCTGTGTCGCTATGAGCGCGCGCGCGCTCATTTCCGGCTCGTTCCCGCCCGGCTCTATACGTACTTGAGCGTAGGGAACAGGATCTGATCGTACTCCTCCTGGGTGCTGTTCTGCACGATATACAGCATAGGCTGCAGCACGGCGGACAGCACTTCCTGCGTTTGCAATTCCGCGTGAAGATACCTCCAGATGTGCTGATACCAGAGTTTCTGCGGGAAACGGAAAATGCTCGCGTGACACGCGACTCGAGGGAACATCGGCTGACAAGGGGATCGTCGCGTACAATTAACGTAACAATCGGTTGAGCGAAACGGGGTGAGCGAAATTAAACTCGCAACACTGACGCGGATCCGAGGAAATGGACAGACGAGACGTCACCACGACAGCTACATATCCTCCTCACGTCGTCGTCGTCGTCGTCGTCGTCGTCGTCGCGTATCTCGCCTTTTCCGTTGTTTTACAACATCTAACCCACAAAGAGAGAGAGAGAGAGGGGGGGGGGAGAAAATGAGATAAACACAACACTGTTATCTAACAGAATGTTACGAGTTGCGTGTTCTTGGCGCGTTGGAACACACACGAAGCAGTAACGACAGAAGATCATACCAGATAAAAAATAAAATTACCGTTGATATACCGCGGAGAAAGTTATAATTTGAAAGACTCCTTAATCAACGATACGATTACCATCTATATGCCGATGAAACAGGTGCTTGTGATATTTGGTGACTATAATCGCACAATTGAGTGATTTTAATAAGGAAAACTGTACTTTGTACGAATGCTATTATAAACGACTGCGAGCTAAGCCATAAGCCATATGTCATTATAAATGACTATGTGTAACTTTTTATCGTAATTAACAATTTGTTTCTCTCGGAGAAGATCCAGGTAATAATGCTCTCAGGTTTTTGCAACTGGATCTCGGTCCGAGATCTCACCCCGAACGCAACAAGTTCGCGTAAATATACCTTTGGCATGTACGGCAATAGCTCCTTCAAAGTCGTCGTATAAAAGTGCTCCTTCTGACACACGTCCTTCATCTTGCTGACGTCCAAAAATTGCAGCGCGTGCACGAACGGATCCCGGAAGAACTTGATCATGGTCAGAACCTGCGCGGTCGGCCTCTGCTCGGGATCCTTGTGCAACAGTCGAGTCACGGCCTCTCGAAGAGGTATCGGCACCAACGGCAGGATCACGGTGACTTGATCGTCCAGCTGATCAAAGAGGCGGTGGTATTTGAAAAATCGGTTACACAGCCGAGACAGAGAGCCGAGATGAAACGAAGGTAAACGAGACGAAAGATACATGCATATCTCGAATTACGTTTATTCGCCGTATCTTTGGTAATTCAATCGTCAATTAAGCTCTCGTGGAACACAATCGGTGGAAATCAACGCGGCATTTTACGCGGTGTTGAAATGAAACCGAGTCTAGTGCTCGAGTGACCTCGAGTGAAATCGATGAGAGCTCTTGAAGATTAAGAATGACTTTTGTTAAATTTTCATTAAACTCGACGATTTTAAAGTCGACGATTTTAATCGTCTACTACACTTGCGACTCTGCAAGTTGCAACATACGATGAACGTCATCGTATGGAAGGAGAAAACTTGCAAAAGGAGAGATGGGACCAAGAGGATTGATATGGAAATGTAATGATAAGCAAGAATATAGAAAAGAATCGAGGTCAAGATTTATTGAGCAAAGACAGAGAGAGAGAGAGAGAGAGAGAGAGAGAGGAAGAAAAGAGAGTGATAGTATAGTAGAAAAGAAGAAAGGGAACGTTCGTGACGCCATGTAAAACAGCGTGTCGCGTGTACACAATAATCCGACGGTGATGTCCGTGGATGCTCCGAGGGGGGGGGGGAAGGTTAAATCCACTTAAGGATTATCCGCGTTCGCACTTTTTACGAGTCTGAATCCTCAGTCCACGTTCGGACTGAGATTAACTTACAATCTCGAGTTGCTTAAGGTAATCCGAGCTGCTGTGATTCGCCTGGATCAGCGGTCGGCCCTCGTTGTAAATCGCGCATATCGTCATACCGAGACTGTACATGTCGCTGCAAAAGCTGGCAATCTTTTTCTGCTGCACTTCCGGCGCTGCAACATGTCGTCGGTGTGTAGTTGTCGCGTTATTGTTGTTGCCGCTATTGCTATTGCCGTCGCACCGCGCCGCGTTGCGTTACGCGAGCTACGCGAGCCCGATCGAAAAGCGAGGCGCGATGGATCAGCAATGCAAATGAAATCGTTTTAACGCGGTCACACGACCGGAAAGCTGCCCTCGGTAATTCCCGAAGGCCCTGCTTCCGCGATTGAAGCGAGAAAGTGAGAGAGACAGAGAGAGAGAGAGAGAGAGAGAGAGAGAGAGAGAGAGAGAGAGAGAGAGAGAGAGAGAGAGAGAGAGAGAGAGAGAGAGAGAGCAGACGTCCCAAATGGGCTTTGTTTATCGCGAAAGTTCGGGAGGGAGAACAAGCTTTCCCGTATAAATCCAATCCCATTAATGCTTCGTGCGAGGCAATTTTTCTTTCGCGTGTAGGCAACGTAATAACTTTTTCTACATGCAGATGATCGCGTTGGCGCGTGAAAGTCGCGCACACGTGATTTTCGCGTCTCTATTCTCCTCGACGAAGATTCCTCTTCCTATCAATGTGCGGTAGTTGCGCGATAGGAGCAAGTTCAATTTTCACGCGTATCACGGAGAAAATTCCATTATCATTATATCGAGCGAAACAAATGCACGGGAATGTTTTTAATTATATCAATCGTTAACGAGGTACAAACTTCCCCCGCGATCTTATTATCGAAGTTGAACGATCCGAGAGAGAGAGGGAGAGAGAGAGAGAGGAGAGAGAGAGAGAGAGAGAGAGAGAGAGAGAGAGAGAGAGAGATGCGATTAGCGGAGGGCAACTTTTGCAGCGTGGGCAGCGCTAATAGATTTTGCACGATGTCTCACCTATATAGTCGAGATTCGGTTGGGTCATTTTCGACATGTTCTTCGTCCACGATTGCACCACTATCGGTATCTCGTTGGCCTTCTCTAACGAGCGAAATGCATTCTAAAGTAACGGGCTGCTCTAGAGACTCGTGCGTCTGTCGTTGCTTACTTTTCTCTTTATTTTCTTTTTTCAGTATCGAATCATAAGGATCGGAAAGTACAATAAAAAAACACGAGACTAGTGACTCGTCTCGTCGCTAGCGGTCGATGTCACCATTTGTCATTGCCATTTGACGTCGTTATCACAAACGATTAAACTCTCTTCACAGTGAGAAATTACAAGACGCACGACATAGTTGACACTCACCGATAAACTCGAACCCCGACAGCTTCCACGTGCCTCTCTTTGTAATTATAATGCTCGTCGGACAAACGTTCCTGTGAAGATATTTGATATTGTGAAGAAATAACAGAGCCTCCGTGATCTGAAAAAGAGAAGGAAGAAAGAAAGAAACATGACTCGTAAGACACTCGCTGCGCAAATAATTTAGCGAACCACGCTGTTAAACTTGCGACTGCTTGCTATGGCGTCGCATATGGTTCGTGAAATCGCGTCATAGTATACGAGAGTTTATATACAAGGTGCTAAATTTCACACGTAACAGGTAAAACATCTCGAAAACTATAAAAGATATTAAAAAAAGGTATTAAAAAAATATCTAAAAAACTAAAACACCGTGTTCCATGATTTCGAAAGGGAAAGAGAATGGCATTATTAGGTTTTTACTTGAAAGGCATTTTCAAGGTCGGTTGAAGGTCAACTTAATTTTTTTAAATGGAAAGCCCAATTTTTTATTATATCTTCTTTTTCTACCAATTAACAATTTTAACAATTTTTGTCTGAAACATTTTCTATTTGCTTAATATTTTTTGAAATATTTAAGGAAAGCACGGTAACTTTTTCAACATTTAACTTACGCTATCTCATTTATCGTGCTAAACTATTCGTCGAAGGAAAAAATAGTATTAGACTTTTTTACTTTATTTACTTTGTTTCAAGAATATATTACTATAATAGTGCCCTAATTTTTGTTAATTTAATAATTTTGAAATTTCCAAAGGTCGATAAGTTAACAAAAGTTAGGGCACTATCAAAGTAATATATTCTTAATGCAAAAAATAAAGTAAAAAAGTGATATTATCAACTTTCGGTTCCGACCGGAAGATCGTTTTCTGCAAATGGAACATGCATATTTTTATTGCGGATTCCAGTTCTACGCATAAAAAGGCGTAATTTTGGTTTGAAAAATTGTTTTCGAAAACGTCATTTTTCACCTCTAAATGATCTTTACATTAGAGCTTGGATCCGATCCGCACGAAACCCCTTTCAAACCTTCAAGGACCGATTGTCGAGAAAATAACTGTAAAGGACAACGATGAATGTTGACAAAAGAAGCAAAGATAGTAAGTGTTATTTTCTCGACAATCAGTCCCTGAAGTTTGAAAGGGATTTCAACGTGCCGGCCGGACCCAAGCTCAAATCTAAAGATCATCTAGAGGTCAAAAATGACGTTTTCGAAGAAAATGTTTCAAACCAAAATTACGCTTCTTTTGGCGTAGAATTGGAATCCGCAATAAAAATATGCATGTTCCACTTAAGAAAACGATCTTCCGGTCGGAGCCGGAAGTTGATAATATCACCGATCAAAAGAGCGTACCCGACATAGCTATAAAAATTTTTCAAATCCCCCAAAAAATTAATCTTCTAGATTTTAGAAGGGGAGGCCCGGGTGGTTTTGGACACCCTGTATATATATATATACATATAACGATATTAAGCATTCTATTACGCTCGTAATACATTCTATTATGCCGGGGTGCACCATACGCGCGCACGATGGAGTTGATTTCTCGTGGCGGTCGCACACAGGGCGGAAATTCGTTTTTCAGAAAATCTCGCTCCGATCGCTCACTCTGTCGATCGGGCCGCACGACGCGCATGCGTCCGGACCTCGATTTAATTTTCCGCCGTGACCCCGTTCTATCGCGCGTTTTACCACGATATATTCGCGCTCACGCACAATGTCACGGTCGTACATGCGTACTCGAACTTCCAAATCCGCTCCTTTCACTCTGGGAATCCTGGGATTAAGATTGCGCAATTTCCCCCTGCGCCTCCCCCACGTGGATGGTGGAAAACCGGAAATTTCACATTCACGAGCAAACACGCTGGCGCACGATGAAATTCTTCGCGGAGAGTTTGAATACGCCGAGCATTATATGCAATACGTTATGGCTGTCGGCGCGATTTAATCTCTTTCCGTTTCTTTCCTCATCTTTCATTTTTTATCTTACTCCGAGCTGAGAGAGCACGATACGTCGTAATGTTGCACGCTACATTGCGACCAATATGTGGTGATTTTTATCGAAAAAGTTTAAATTGTCCGAGTATTGAATATATCACAAAACAGGGTCAGAACGAGAGTGCGTTATCACGATTTTCTCGGCACACAATGTAGGGGAAAAAGCGCTTAAAAGCGTCCTTAAAAGACGGCCCTTCCTTTTTCCTCTCTCTCTCTCTCTCTCTCTCTCTCTCTCTCAAAGTATCTTTCCTTATATATTCACGACGACGTAACGATCAGCGGGCGAACTCCATTATACCCCGGATACCGGGGAGTCGAAAAATACGACCACCGCGTCGCGTTTTTGCGGAAACACGGTGGCAAACGGAGCAAATGAAATTTGCTCGAAATCGAATTATTCGCGATACGTATGAACCGCGAGAAAGAGAGAGAGAGAGAGAGAGAGAGAGAGGCGGGGGGAGTGAGAAAGCAAAAAGAGAATTAACGGGATCGCGCTATTTTCCACGCACACTACGTGACATTGTGTTTGTCGTTATATTTCGACGAGAGAACCGCAAGCGGAAAATCACCTTCTGCGTGACTCGTGAAATAACAAAGTAAAAGTAACGCGATAAACAAATAATCAAGCAAATTTGAACGTGAACTTCGTTGCTACCGCGCGCGATATCATCGTAAATATATCCGTCAAAAGTGCATGACGCCCGGCCGGCGCGAGAATATCGATGCGTTTACAATGCGAAAGCAAGAAATCCATGCGCGATTTGCGGCTTTTCACTCTCGATCTCGAGTTATTTCATTTGAATTTGTCGGCCGACATTTTATACCGATGTAGGGAAAACGGAGACTACAGACTCCCTCCCCCTCCCCCTGCAGGTTGCGCTTTTTCATCATTCTACGGCCGTTCGGCCGTAGAAAGACACGCGACTGAGCGCTCCTCGCAAGAGAGCGACTGCAAACACACTACAATCTACAAAAGACGACCCGTGTGCCACAGGCATTCGCCCTTTGTCCAGCTTCATCCGCAGAGAAAGCTAGACGAAGATAGCATGCCGCCCGTGGCAAGGGAATACAGCAGTTGTCCTTTGTATCTCGTTTTCAAACATTTCTCGTGAGAGATCGCAGTCCGCGCATTACACGCGTCGTCTGTGAGGGAGAATGAAATATCAGGATCTGTGTCAGGCAAGTCCCGATGAGCAACACCTGTTCTTACCTGCAACAGTCCATACTTGACCTCCAGCTCGATCAGCTCGTATTCCTTGACGAAGGTGGAACGGCAGTGGCTGGTGGTCGGCGGATGGTTCTGCTTGGCCATCGACGTGGAGGACTGCGCGGCGAGGTTGCTCGCCAGCTGCTCCTTGTAAGCCAAGACGTTGGCCAGGCTGGCGAGGACCGGCTCGGACGCGAAGGCCAACGTGTCCGCGCATTCCTCGACTTTGTACGCCTACGTTTTGACACATTCGCGCGTAGAGTATCGCGATCCACGGCGACGGCGATCGTGCCGTCGTCGTAAGTGGAGGAGGCATGTCGAGAGCGGCGTGTGTGTGTGCGTTGTCTGTGTCGATATCGATTCGCGACTCCGCGACTCGAGCGTTCCAATTCCAATTAATTCGCGGATGCACTTTGCCGACTGCCGACGAGCAAGGCGAGCTTTTGCCGCCTCGTCGAAAATCGCCCAGTGGAAAAAAAACTAGGCGCGTCTCACGCGCTGACCTTTGATTTGTAATACGAGGTACGCATGTATACCTGCAGTAACTTGGGGTGCGACAAACGCTCCATTTGAGTGGCGCCTTCGCGCAGGATGTCCGTCACCGCTTCTCTGCGCTTCGGCTTGTATACTTTCTCAACGGACCGCTTGTCGAACAGGAAGATAGAGACCTCCTGCAATGAAAGCAGCAACAAAACACATCGCTTCGTATCGCTAAAGCCGCGAAATCCGAGAGCTGTTTGCCCGGAGAGTCGTGCGAGGACTTTCTCGCACGCAAAGTGCGCGCAAAGACCGAAAGCCGGAATAGTACAACTGTGAGAACTATGAGTGTCAGTCTTGAGTGTTACTGTCGTCGACTCGCAGTCGACGAGTCTCTCTCTCTCTCTCTCTCTCTCTCTCTCTCTCTCTCTCTCTCTCTCTCTACACGTCAGATTGCTGAACTTGCTCGACTTTTTTATCCGATTTCACACTCAACCAAGTACGACGCGTACGACGACACTTCAGCAATCGTGAAAGACTTGGCTCTTTGCGCTCACACACCTTCCCGCTTCCAACGACGATACGATTGGGGGGGGGGGGGGTGCTAGTTACCATTCTGTCTTTTTTCCGGTAGCCGTCGTAAATTCGCCAGGCGTTCTCGGGACCGGCCGTGGCGGACTGCTTGCCGATCTCGTACATGTTGCGGATCGGATCGGGCAGCAGGTCGCTCGGCGCCGTGCCTCTGGACTTGGCGAACATGATGCACCGGCAGCGGTCTCAGCGACGAATCGGGCTCGACCTTGGCCGTCTATTACCTGCCAAATCGAAAATCCTAGCCTTCACCCGCGATTCGATTAGTCCTAGATTGTAGACGGGGACGAGCAGAACCGCGCTCGGAAACCGCGCGCTGACAATATCGATGATCTCGACGTCACGCTGCTCGACGGACACCGTTCTTCGGTGTATGTGTGTTGTATCATTAATCTGCATTTATCCGCGATGGATCTGCCCCGTATCTACCCCGAGTCATTGGGAAAAGTCATTGGGCATTTGAGAGACTACGATGTTGTGACTATGATGAAATGCAGTCGAGGAAAGAAAAGCAGCGCGTGACAAGCGCTGCTACAATGTCAGCGACAATAAACTGATGTGTGTGTGTGTGTTGTGTGTCGCTACTGCTACTCGTTTGTATTTAGAGCAACAAAGAAATACGCGCGGTTTGACGCGCGGAGAAAAGTTATTATAATTTTTGCCGGATTGATCAGTTTTTCTCTTCGGTGATATCGACGATGCAATTGCGAAGGTTGCGAAAGAGCACGAGGAAGAGCGTCATCGCGTTTTTCGCGAAAATGTAGCGCGAGATATCGAGTCGACCGATTTTACGTTTTTCAAAACTGCCACGCGATTGCTGCTTCGTTATGTGCGCAGATTCGTGTTTGTTTGAGAATTTTCATCTCTGCCAAGGATACAGGTAAATCGATAGAAATTCATTCATTCGTTCGCTCGTGAAATTGCGAGTTTCCACTGCTCCGACAGCGGGAACTCAAGTCCCCCTGAATCAAGCATCCCTGCTGCGTTTTTTTTTTTCCTAATACCTCCGTTCGTTTGTTTTCCAGCGGGATGATCGCGAATTAAAAGAGGGATTTTTAATTCTCTAGTTGGCGCAGTAGTAATGGTCATGTATCGGAAAAAGTCGGCGGCGATCCACTCGCTGCACTCGTGCTCACTAAATTTTCGAAACGCGCGAATTAAATCGCCGGGACTCTATTTTCGTGTATTCCCGCTCTCGTCCGCGTGTATCCGTTTTATTTTTCTCGCTCGAATAATTGGAAGTTAACAAAAACTTTAATCCATTAATCAGGATGGAAGGGAACGTGTTACATCGAGGCCGCTATTTATCGCTCGTATATTGGAAATACAAAATAAATACCGAAAATTTTACACGATCCACCTTTGGTGGCTAAAATCCTTAGATATCCTTTCCCGTAAGATCCCGTAAGACCGAATTGCACCTCGCGAAAACTTCACTTTGCTTATTGTTTGCGGACGTGTCATGCACTTAGAGAACATTATTTGACATTTGCGAGCGTAATTACACACATGAAATAATTATAGTCGGGAAAGCCATTGTTGTTCTATAGTATTATCGATAATAACTTTATGTGCATATTTCTGCTGCGTTACATTTTGTTAGAACGACCAGAAAATATGAGGTTGGAAATGTTATCTGTCGGGAAATTAATCATACTTTTTTTTTCCTCTTGGAGATTTTTTCACATTTATCCATTTTGTAGAAAAGAATTCTTTTTTCTTTCGATTCATTTTACTCGATTTAATTTAATGCGCAAAGGAACGCGCCGTGATCTACGATCAATGTTTCCTTTGTGAGAATATAATCCGAAACCTTTCTGCATGCACCGCTTAATTAAATTTTTTTCCGTACGTGTTGCACGAAATCCTCCAAGGCCCACGGAATACACTTTGAATACGGAATTAAATCCGTATTCAAAGTAGCCGAAGCCATTGCGAGCGGCAACAGTTTTAATTATCAACGTTGTAAGTTTCGTTAACTTGCAAGCTCGATGCGAGATCTCGTTACTCATTTGCGGACTTAATTTGCAGATAATATTGCGCGTTCGCGAGCGACGTTAAATAACCGCGAGGATATCGAATTTGAGAATTGAACATCGAAATATCTGCTCTACATAGTGAACGAAATAAAATGTAGCACTCTAAATGTAGAAGAGCGAGAGCAGTGAAACATGGATCTCCATCTCTGTTCATAACGCGACCATGTTAAACCTCGTGAACCAAATGCTCGTGAAAAGCGTGAAAAGAATCGAGCCGATTATATTTTTTACAGAGGAAATGGAGAAATTCATGAATGTTCCTCTCACGTATGTGAGATATTTTATGGGCGATATTTTATGAATGGAGGGCACGAATCGTCAGCCACCCCTAACATATGTAATGCAACACTACCGTTTTCTCGAGATAAGTGAAATCCTTCGGAAGGGCCGACCGAAGTAGTAGAGGGACGAGAGAGCCGAATAAAAGCCCGGCGTAGAAAAGAAGGATGGAGAGGTGGTGGACAAATATATGTATACATATTATATCCCCCCCTCTCTCTCTCTCTCTCTCTCTCTCTCTCTCTCTCACTATCTTATTCACTCTCTCGCTCTTTCTTTTCCTTCGCTCGAAGGACTTTCCGCGCAGGAAATACGATTCTCGATGGAGATGTCCTTCGCCCGGAGTCTCGCGTTCGTTTCCTTCCTTTCTCCCATCCTTTGCTCTGTCTCCTTCCCCTTCCTGCCCGATCTTTCCGTCGCAGGAAGACACTCCTTCCTCTCTCTCTCTTCCCCCGCCTCTCTCTCCCTCTCTCTCTCTCTTTCATTCTTTCTCGCTCTCTTTCTTGTCAGAAATTTTCACGTTAATATCGCGCCGAATCTCGGAATCTTAATAGTTATCGCGTTTTTGCGATGAATTGTGGAACGGCCGTGAGTTTTCGCCAGGAAATCGACGTTTTAACGGGCGTTATCCTCCGGTCGAAATCGATATAAGCACAAGCCGTTACCGTTCACAAACGAACGCACCCCTCTGATCTTTGGCGACCTTCGCCCCGAGGCGACAGGAGCTCAAGTAGCAGCCAGCGGCGGCGGCGGCGGCGGCTCGTCATCCTCACCGACAACCCCAATTTCGTTTCCGATTTTCGCCCTCATAATTCTCATCCCTAATTCCTCCCGCGGCGCCACGCCGCGCCGCGCCGCGCTGTGCTGCGCCCCGTCAAGGCTCCTCCACCATCGTAACTCGCGTAAAACGCACACGCTCTTTCTTCCCACCGTACGAAACCATACCACGTCGCGAGGTGTCATTGTCGCAGGGCTCGAGAGCGCGATGCCGCGGAGGGTCCAGATTGCGGAGAAGGGCGAGGAAACTCCTCTTCGACAGAGTGGAACAACGCTCGAATATGATAAATAACATACTTACGCACACGCGACACGCACGCATACACGCACACGCGCACGCGCGCGCACAAAATGCATCCGATCCAGACAGAGACGGGCGAAAGAACGCACGGCGGTGCAGCGCGAGGACGTACGGACGTACGAATAGACAAACAGAGGCGGAGAGGGTTGCGCGAGAGAGTGTGTGGAGAGACTCACCTGTTGCCGAACGATATCGGGAAACGCGCGAGCACACCGCACTCATAGACCCTCTCGCTTGGCCGAGAGAGTGGCGAGCGCGAAAGGAACGAGAGGAAGATGAAGAAGAAGAAGAAGAAGAAGAGAGAAGAAGAGGACGATGAATCAGCGGCGGCGCGACGGCGACGGCGGTGGCGGCGGCGGCGGCGGCGGCGGCGGTGGCGAACAAGCGGACGAAGGGAGGAACAGGAGAGAGAGAGAGAGAGAGAGAGAGACAGGCGGCGTGTCTCTCTTCCAAAGAGAAGAGAGCCGGACTAACTAAGCAGAGGGAGGCTGACCGATATCTCGCTGAGGGTTCGTTCGTTCGCGTTTTGCACGGGGGTGAACGGCGGCGGTGGCGACGGCGACGACGGCGACGACGGCGACGACGGCGAGCTGTCGAGCGCGGTTGGCACGCGCCCGTTGTACGCCGCGCCGATGCGCCGTGATGTATCGCGGACACACTGGCGCGACCGGAGGAGAAGAGGATCCTGTTATCCTGTAAACAGGCCCCTTCCCCCACCTACCCCCGTCGCCAAGCACCGCCGCCGACACCGCCGCCACCAGCGCGTTCCAACGGCGTATCACCGTCAACGACGACGTCGACGTCGACGTCGACGTCGACGTCGACGTCGACGTCGACGACGGCGGCGGCGGCGGCGGCGGCGGCAGCGGCGGCAAAGGATACGCGCGTGCGCGTCCTACGCCTAGCCTGGCTCTCCGCTCCGGCTCAGGTCCTCGCCCGGCTCCGGCCAGGGTGTAGGCCTCTAGCCTGGATATTATAGGTCTGGGCTGCAGGTAGATTGGTCGGTGTATATGGACGGTTAGGTGGGTAGGTAGGTAGGTAGGTAGGTAGGTAGGTAGGAAGATATCCTGTTGGATATACCGCAGGGATACACAGCGGAGATGTACGCTCGGGGTGAACGAGGAATGCTCACGAGATCGCCCTCTCGGCGAGGCGTGGTGCGGCGCGCGGCGAAGCACAGCGGAGCGGTACCGAAAAACCTACTTGCATCAATACATCTAGCCTCTAGCAGCCGAGACGTCCGCCAAGTGACGGACGCCAAGTGACTTGTCCGCCGTTAGGCTGGCTGGGGCTGAGGCTGATGCGACCTACATTGACCTACTGACTGAATAACCGAGCGCCGCTTCGGCGGGGTAGGTCGACGAGTGGTTTGTCCTTTCAATGGCGTTTCGCTCGTTCGTTTTTCCAACGACCGTGCCGAGAGCGCGTTCTTTACGCAGAGGAGATTCAGAGAGCTTGGCGTAGGGAGAGGGGTAGGGCTCGTATGTCTCATTCATGTATTTGCCGTGCGAGAGAAATGTTGAAAAGAGGATGTTCCGAGAGGAGGCGAAATCCTTCTCCTTTGAGACCGTTTTCTTGGAACCTTTGGCATTTTCCTGAGCTTCGTCGGACTCGGAGAAATATCTCGGTTGTCACAGGAAAGGGAAATGTGTAACGTACTCTACAGAATCAGTCTTGGCATAAAAGCAGACGAACATTGTGTCTCTCTCTCTCTCTCTCTCTCTCTCTCTCTCTGTCATTGTCTTTGCGTTGCCACGCGAAATTGGTTGTCCGGGAAGCCCTGCGAAATTTTGAACTATCGTCCAATCTGTCTCGACGTTTCCTAATCTTCATCGTGACGATGTCACGCGACTTGTTACGATAGAAAATATCACTCGTGTCCTGAGGATGATAAAGTTGTTGCTCGATAATCCTTTGATATCGACGGAAGTTTCCGCGCGAGGATAGGGAGGAGGATTTGACCAAGCCGACCGATCAGGATCAGGCGGCTTGTCCGAACGGAGTTTCGCGACTTGAGTAAACACAATCTCGAGGACGGTTTATCCCCCTTCACGCGGTACGCTTCTTCGACGTACATCTGACGCTTCCCGGTGCCATTATCGCGGCGCGAACAGCGCGCGAAAAGAAATTCCGTTCCGAGCGGATCCGTGTTCAGGCCGCCGTTTCGGCTCGAGATCGATTCGACTTTGTGATCGCGCGCCATGTCTATTGTGGCCGGTGGAGAGGGGGAGGGGGGAGGGGATCTCTTCTTCGCGATGTCTATTATTATGACCCTTGAGAATGCTGACGCGATCGACGCGCGAAGGAGGAAGCTTAGCGAGAGTGAGAGAGAGAGAGAGAGAGAGAGAGAGAGAGAGAGAGAGAGAGAGAGGTCTACTCTCTGTCGCACGAATGACGCAAGTCCGGAATTACGATCCCGTCTCGTCTCGTCTTTCGTAGCGACGCCCTTTGCGGAGAATTTTGACGTGTGCGCCGCGCGGATTCGGACGTCATTCGTCGTCGTCGTCGTCGTCGTCGTAGTCGGACACGTGACAGTCACGCCCGGTATTACTCTGATTATCCGACCTCCGCATTGTAGCAGAGTCGGTCGCGCGAGAGTCAACGAACCGATCGATAAACGGCCGATCTAATTTCGCCGTCGTGATCATTGCTATTGTGTCGAGACGCGCGCCGTCCGCGGACGCCTATTGTGCATCCGGTTCGCGATCGGATCCGGTCCGCCGATTCGTTTCCTCATTCTCTCTCGTCGGCGTTCCGGTTCTGCGGCAAATTTATGAGGCTCCTAATGAGATTTCGGACGTTCTCGAAAAGTTGCGCCCGATCGGGCGAATCGCGCGTCCCGTTGACCTGATTCAATTTGAATTCAATTAAATTCCTCTCCCTCTCTCTCTCTCTCTCTCTCTCTTTCTCTCTCTCTCTCATACGCTCCTCTCGGATTCGCGCAAGTCCCCCTCCCCCCGCCCGCTTCGGCTCACGTTTCTCTCCTCGTTCGCGGAGTATTTGCGGTACTCGCTCTCGCCGCAAGTTTGCCGTTCTCTCTTTGCCGACGTGTCAAGCCAACTTCGGATATTTGCGATCTCCGGAGATTAACAATGAGCGTGGGTGACGAGTGGAAAAACGAGTGGGTGCGCGTTCGCAGCCACCGCCGCGCCGCCCTCCAGCCGCTCATCCGCTCGTCATCTCCTCGAAATTCTATTGTCGGCACGTGAATAAACAGTGATATTAAGATAGCGCGTGTGGGGCAAATCTCGCAGGAAATTAGCGCACGATATTTCGGGCGAGACAGCGGCGGGCTTATAGATGCGCCGGTCGTTCAGGCTTCCCGGAGAGAGAGGACGTCAACATGAAATATCCTCTCATCGGCTCAGATCGGTGAAGAGTGAAAATTCCGTCGAGCGTCGAGCCGACACGAGTCAGAGTTCGCGAGTTCGCGAGTCGTTGTGTGTGTGTGTGTGTGTGTGTGTGTGGCTCGTCGATATGGCTGCTGAGGCCGGGCGCTTAATTCGCGCGCGCGACAGTTCGGCTCATCGATTGTCACTGCTCGCGCTGCTCGCGGCGTTCCCGCGCTCGCGGAGCGCGGAAGTCGACCGCGAATTTATTATTCGTCGAATTCAGCGAGATCGATCCTCGCTGGCGATATTCGGCTGCCGTGCCCGATCGCACGTGTATACGCGCGCGTGCGCGGACAATCGGAAAGAACGGCGCAACATTTGCTAACGCTGTTAGCATATCATCCCCTTCGTCGCCCGTCGATCCGGCTGCCGTCAGGTCGGCAGCGATCGACAAGGTCGTAGGTGACGATGCATCATCGACAGGCGATTTCGATTCCGATTTCCCGGAAACTCGAACCCGAGCCAAGCGCTCACTTTCTATCCCGTGGATATGTCGTCCGATTGTCCTCGGTTCATCAGACGCAATCGGTGTCGGCAAATCTTCATTTACGACGCGATTATCTGATCTAAATGACAGCCGAGATCTCGTGTCCTGTTTCAACGTTGTTTTCGCTCTCCTCACTCTCCTCCTATTTTCGACTCGGCTCTCTCGGGCTCTCTCTCTCTCTCTCTCTCTCTCTCTCTCTCTCTCTGTAACCTCTCTACGACAAAGTGGTTGTATTTTTCCATTTATTTTTTTTTTATGCTTTCGGCAAACACACAGTCGACTGCGAATTCAAGACGAAATATCGGGATTTTATTGATCTATTTATACGCGCGTACGTCTGTGTTCTCCACGAGCTCTCTTTCTGTTTTGTTTCCAACAGGCCAATCTCAGAACGCGAGTGCGAATTGGAACGTTATACGTACGACGCAAAATTGAAAGAAAGAGAGAAAGACGCGATTGATTTGAGACGATAGGAAAAGAGTCGAGAAAGGGGGGAAAAACGTGAAAAAAGAAAAGAACGATCGTTTGTCCGCGAATGGAGAAGCGAAAACTAGCATGTGTTGAACCATTATTCATTTGCCTCATTTTGTCCATTTTTCAAAGAGGCTAGCACGCGGCTAGCACATCGGCATTGCTCCGTTACATCGTTATAATACTCGTCTCGACCGCGAAACTATCTGCGCATCGTTGTAACGCAGAATTAATCATCATTTTCCGGTGTCTCGTCGCATCAAATTCTAATCGTCCCCGGCGGCAGTTTGGCCGGAATTGCGCGCTGTTGCTACATAAACTTCCTTGAGAAATTTCTATCCCGCAGCTTCTCAACTTTTTCAATAAACCGTCGCTCGACCGGATATTTCGTCCTTCATTTTGTCTTAAACTTTAGAATAAGCTTCACGCACGTTCGGAGACTTTTGGCGAAGATTTAAAATTGCGCTTTTCCAAGATAAACTTACATATATTCAATATATGTATACATATGTATGTAACAAATATCAATTATATAGTAAATATGACGAATGTAATAATTTTATACATATATATATAATAAATATAAATAATTAATAAAAGTATTTTTATTATTACTTTTATAAGGTAGGTATGGTAAAAATGTAAAATTAGATACAAAAAATAACAAGCAACAAAATAAAAGAACATATAAAAACAATCAGAGAAGCGTAGGTCGCGCGAAACATTATCAATGAAACGCATGGAGAAACGCAGAAACGCAGAATTCTACCGAAGAATTTGTGGAATGACTCAAAATTTACACATTGCACGGTTACGTAAACGCGGAATACGTATGTACACATTTCACATGTATATTCAGCGCACGCGACAATATTTATTTATCTCTACGTATTTGTGCGTCACGCACATGAGCGTTATTTTTCAGGCGTTTGAACGGAAGTGGAACGAAATGGCGATTCAATGCTAAACGGTAAAATAGCGTTAAATTCAAGCGAAGTGAAAGGTGAGGAAAAAGCTGCGCCGTAAAACAGATATAAAAAGAGAAAGCATTGATGCTGAATAATACAAAAGAAATGATGTGTGCGTGCGTGCGCGCGCGTGTGCGTATGTGAAAACGAGTTAAATTGACTACATATGTTTATTATGATAGAAACAAAATGAAGAAAATCGCAAAGTTTAGTCCCTTTAGAGTATATGAGTACTTTTTTTTATTTTATTAAAATGGGATAAGTATTGCAGATAAAAATGAGAAGGTTTGTTCGAGAGAGAGAGAGAGAGAGAGAGAGAGAGAGAGAGAGAGAGAGTTTCTCTAACAATAAGTTTCGTGTCGATATTTCCCACTGTGAAAATCTGCTCTATCACTTTTTGCCCCGATATCAATATCTGCTTCGATATCGGAGAGTGCAAACGTTCTCGCATTTTGATTATTTTATGCAAAAACGTAAAGGAAAGTTGTCTCTATCGTCTTTATATACAATTCACAATCACAACAATCTATCTATCCAAAGAGTCGCAAATATCGAGACTCGGAAAAGTCAAATTTTCTCTCGGTTTCCTCTTATCCACAGTTGGGAAAATTTACAATGCGACCTGACAGCGCGCCCTGAACGATGTGTCTGGTGGCAGTGCGTGCATAATGATTACCGTCGTTATCAACGTTAACCAACTAACCGACCGACTGAACACAATCGACTAATCAACCGACTGATCGATTAACCCCTTCTACAGTCCTCTTTCGTTCAGTTTCTCGAGTACATTAATTTCCTTCTGCATGGATAACATCAGTTCTCGTACGATGGACTTCGTCAACAATCCCAACATCATCTTGATTCTGCGCTTCCCGACACGAAGGTTGGCCAAGTGTTATTCTCCGCATGATTGCCATCGATCCCTTCGCTACAACACCCTTCGCTGCTGCCATTCTGATCTCTCTTTCTCTCTCTCTCTCTCCCTCCCCCCCCCTCTCTCTCTCTCTCATACCCTCTCCGTTTCTCTCTCGCTCTCAGGTAATCTCTCTCCCACAAACGTCATAAACGTCTCTTGTCATCGTGCGATACACTATTATCCTCGGTCTTCTCCCTGTCACAATCATGTTGTTCTCCCATTGTCAGGAGGCTGCCGGAAGAAAAGAGCGAGAGAGAGAGTGTGTGTGATCTGTGTCATCATCTCTTCTCTGTCTGCCTCATGGAGAGATCGTCGACACCGTCGTACGTCACACCATACGTGACCTACGTCAATGACATAACCTCTGTGCCAAGCAGTAATGTAACTATAATATCATCATATCTGCTTGATATTATCGCTTGTTTCAGTGGGTATTCGGATGGAATAAACCATTCATTCCTGTCTGATGACTCCGATGAGGAATTTTGCGCGAACTTGCAGCAACGACACGTCTCCGTTCCAAATACAGACAGGCTAGATGTGAGTCACTAGCAGTAAGAACTCAACTTTCTTTTCTTCTTCTCTCTTACGGGAACATATTACAGGTGTTTGGACATTTTCAGAGGTACTCGGAAGCTTATACAAGGCTGGATGGCAGATACAAGGAGGTCTCGTGGAAATGAATAAATACTAACTTGTATACATGTCCCCTGTTAGTATAGAACATGTGTACTAGTTAGTAGGAACGATATATTTTGGGCATAGCCAAGCTTATCTCCGAGTACCTCTGTGTCTAAAGAGATATGGATCCTGATTAAAAAGCAACTCAACGTTTGAAAAAGAAACCATTAAACGTTACTACAAGGATTCATCTCTCAGATAAATCCTTCAGATATTTCGCATTCCGAATGCCTTTAAAATTTTCTATGTGTGTGTATGCCACGATTACAGTGTTGGTAATCTTATATGATATTTTTTTTAGAAACATGAAATAAGTTTCGCGACTAAACAAGCTTGCGGAATAACAGACAGTTCCAGCAAACAGAATTTGTCCATCGCGTCCATGATACAGAAGAGGACCATTGGACCTGCCTTCAGCACAGCTGAGAAATGTTGGATAAGCAATAGCTTCCTACCTAATAAGTTTGATTTAATAACCAAGTACAATAGTAGGATATACTGCGGTTCATACTCCAAAGATGGAAATTTCTTCCTTACTGCTACCCAAGGTATAATACTTGCTTCAAGCATTATATATATATATATATATATATATATATATATGTACATGTAAGGCATTCTTTTTTTATTTGTCCGTCTTGTTTTGTCCCTCGCGATAAGATCGACGTTCCCCACTCTGTGTCTAATCATGTACGATCTCGGCAGATAGTTGGCTGCGAGTGTACAATACGCACAATGGTAAGTTTACCCAGCTCAAGAGTATACCCGCGCGAGACGTCGGCTGGAGTATTTTGGATACTGCATTCAGTCCGGATGGTAGTACGATCGTGTATTCGAGCTGGTCTGAATGTTGTAAGTATCTCCAATCAGTATTGGTCAAGGTGGATTCGTTTGTTTCTTAACGTTTCATCATCTTTTTCCTTCCTTCTTACTAGTATATCAATGCTCCGTGTCCGAAAATTCGACCACGCAAGAGTCGTTACTGTTGGGCCCTGGTGTACGACGGTTTTGCGTGTTCTCCTTGGTGTTTTCCAACGACGGCCGTGAGATCCTGGGAGGCGCGAACGATGGCAAACTCTACGTGTACGACCGCGAGTGTCGTCAACGAGTACTTCGGGTTTGTAGCATCCGTCACGTTTGTAGCATGACAACGCGCGCGCGTGTTCGAATCGCTGTACTTTAATATCGGTCCGTCGATTTTTACAGGTCGCAGGACATTACGATGATGTAAATGCGGTTGCATTTGCCGACAATACTTCACAGATCTTCTATAGCGCGGGTGACGACGGATTGTGCAAGGTACAAATGAACCCGAGTTGGAAAGACGGAGAAAGAGGAGACCTCTTTTTATTCTCCAACGGTATTCAAGTCGAATATCGCTAAATTAATCTAAGGCTAATGGGGATTGGAGGATCGAGAGATGATCGATTAATCGAAAATTGCTCATAGCTCCAAGCTTTCACTCTCTAGTAAGGCACTTGTATCACAGAAAGTTGAGAGTATCGCTCGAAAAGAAACCTGAGAAAGAACTGCAAGAAGTATAAAGTGGAACATTGTGGAAAGTTGTGAAAAAGAAGATAACGTAGTAAATTGATGTAAATACTAAAATTTGTCAATACATTGCGTCGTTTGTCATGATGATGGGTCTTGTTGTGTATGGATCTGCTGTTCTTTCCCCAAGAACTTTTGAACCATGTTGCGATATGTTAGAGGAAATATATTGGTTTTGTTCCAGCTTGTATCGCACTAGTTCCAAAGTCCCTTGATAAAGACCAGACCTACAGCTGCGACCTAGCAGATGTATGCGCATGAGGTCGTGGGATGATATCCCTCGGTTCTCCTCCCATTGTTTTCTGTCGCTCGGAGGTCGAGATCGAAGCGTCAAAATTCGGTCGAATACGATTCTCGTTGGCGTAGCGCGCTTTCGCGGCTATATCGTAAATATTGCTCGTTCTATACGTCGTTCCTATTTGTTTAGGTATGGGATAAGAGAACGTTAACCGAAACTGATCCGCGTCCGGTTGGAGTGTTGGCAGGTCATATGGACGGAATCACGTATATCGATTCTCGCGGCGACAGTCGGTATTTAATAACCAATTGTAAAGACCAAACCATCAAGTTGTGGGACGTGCGCGTGTTTTCCGGCGAGATTGGTAAAATGAACACTCGCAAGGCTGTCTCGAGCCAAAATTGGGACTACAGATGGCAACCTGTGCCCAAACGATGTAAGTAGTCGCTCGCTCAGATGAGAAAAATAAAGAAGGAGAAAAGGAAGAGGAAAAAGAAAAATAATCGACACCGAGTTTTATCCATTCTATCCATTTCACTTAGAAGTGCTGCTTTTCAGTGCGTAAACCGAGAGACCTGCTAGAAGGCGACACCAGTGTCATGACGTATCGTGGCCATTCTGTCCTACAGACTCTGATCCGTTGTCATTTCTCGCCAGCGGACACCACTGGCCAAAGATACATTTACACGGGATGTTCGACGGGTCGGGTCATCGGTAAGTCATCTTTCTCAAGTGTCGTTTATATACGATAAAAGAGCGTCTCCACGTCGGCAAACAGTTTAATCGTACACCTGATTCCTGATTTCAGTATATGATGTTTTGACGGGGAAGATAGTACGCAAATTATTCGGCCATGCAATGTGTGTTCGTGACGTTAGCTGGCACCCTTTCTATCCTCACATCGTTTCCACATCTGTAAGAGTCGCTCGGTGTAATTCATGCAATCCGTTTATTGCAAAAGACGTATTAATTAAAAAAAAATTCGCCTTTGTCTGTATTATTATTACAGTGGGACAGTACGATCGCCCGATGGCGATACGTGAGCGACGCCAAATACATTAGTTATTCGGACATGGAAGATACTGAGAACGAGATTGAAATACAACCGCAAAAGTTGCGACGGAGTGAGAGGATAGCTGCGCAACAAGCAAGAAACGCGACTTTTAACTCGACCTCGTAATGCCCGTTCTTACTTTTCCAATTGTTTTATATAGCTTCCGCGGAATTGGACAACTGTTCTCTCTCGGCCAGAGGGAATGAACGCGCAACGATCATCATCGTCGTGATAACTTTGACTCCGCGAGCGCGAGAATACACGTTGTAGACACAAGACTGAGCGAACATTTTCTCCGTTGCGCGCTTATTTGCTACTGACGCATCTCAGAAGGGTCTCTCGTCGCAACCCTATTCAATTTTCATCACGATGCAGAAACGATTCGTTCAGAGTGCGACGTTCAGAGCTGTCTCTTCTCCAAGCTACGCCGTCTGTAAATGTTTTATACCGCGAAGAGATGACACGCCCTGCTATCGTCGCCCTGCTTTCGTTTTTTGCGAGAGGAAAGGCGTTTGACCTTTTGCAACGATGAGTGCGCGAAATGGCGCTCATATATCTAACGAAATGACAATGTATAATCTTTTAACGTTTTACGTAGATATCGGTTGATGCAACATTTACGGTCGGTTGTTAAGATTTTTCAGTTAAGATTTTCACTACATAGGGGTTACATATCTGTGGTGATTCCTTGATACTTGTCTTGCGTGAGACGCTTGGATCAACAGCAACAATTTGGATCCGAGTGTCACAGACCTGAGAGAGAAACAAGTTTTAAGTAACGATTATAAATATGGGGCTCAAACTGTTCTAGGTTCGGATAGAGCATTCGAATGAATCGAGCAGATTTTGTGACTTTCGAAAGAGTATCTTGTCCGAAGGTAAAATGGATCGCCCGTTTTTTACTGTGATGACTTTTCTATCCAACGTATGCATAATTATCTGCGTCGGGTGCGGCTGTCACTTCGTTTTTCCTGTACTCTATATAAAATCTACCTTAGAGATTCTGCAATTTACACACACGGCGGAATGTGAAAGTGAGGAAAAAAAAGGAAGAGTTCCACGTTGTAATTCCACATGATGTGGAATTTTGTCGCTAATTATAAATTTTCAAGGATCGTTTTACGAAGCTGTGATATACATACAAAGTTGTAGAACTAAATTTGTGTATATTTTTATGGCAATTCTGCACACACACACACGAACCACGCTAGATAGTAATCGCAATATATTTCTACGTGGGCATTGTGATATTATTGTAAAAGAGTGAAGACAAATCGGGCTAGTTTATATTAAGCAAGCCAAATTTTCGACCAAAAACGATAACTACGTAATTGTGCGTTGTCTTTAACGCAACCTCGAGACATGCGTTTCGCTATCATATAAGCAGATTTTACAATTATTATATGTATATACGGTGACACACGTGTTTCCCGATGGGCCAACGGGTGATCCACGATGTTAATTTGATTATTAATCTCCGCCCCAATTAATTGTACATTATTATTTTGCGAAGGATGTAACATAATGTTGGTTTAATAAAAGTACAATTATTATACGAATCGATCGGTACGTATTCGATGTTACAGTTGTTTGGAGAGAAGCTAAGAATTTTTCCATATATTTGGGGAATTTTTCCTTTCATTTTTTTTTTTTTCTTTTTTTATTGCGAAAAGTATCAGCCACTAATACTACCTGCTGATCCCTGCTACCCAGGTGGTGAACAGTAATTTTCTTCGCACTAATCCTCCGCATTAACTTTTGTAATTTAATGCATGCAGAAATTATATAAGGCAAAAGCTAACATGCGCGCGCGCAATGCACTCGCCCTGATATACCGAGTTTCCACGAGCAATGTGATCGCTAAACCGACATGACCTTTCGCGTAGCGGAAGCCACGTAAAATGCGCGATAATTTATTTAACGCACGAAAAGGCAAGAATTTGGAAGCCACACAAATTCCCGATCCGGCGTTCCGTTGTTATGCAATTCTCACGGATCGAACTTTACGCGCGAGCATTGTATTCACGTCAATTACACGTCAAGTTTGCCGAATGCATCACGGATTTTCGGCAATACATCTACCATGCATCTGCGTTTTGATATTGTAACAGTTATTAATTATTTCAAGCGATTATTTGAAAGCAGCAAGGATCGCGTTCTTGTTTCATCACAGGAAATCGCGTAAAACGATTATAGATGCTAAACAATATTCTCAATGTAACAAGAACGCCATCCACGCCATCCTTTCTCTTCTTGCACAAGCAATCTGCAATCGACGCTATTGTCACTTGGGCTCGCATTGATAGTTGTTTGAAACTTATCTCATGCGTGACAAGTGTCAATAAGTGTCATGACTATTAATGTGGATTAGTTAATATTCCAGATGTCATAATAAGGTTGCATAGAGATTTCCAACATTGAAATTTACCGTTACAACACATGTGTACACATTTGGATCATTCGTACTCTGCGTGACTGCTTTTGATCGTGTCTTCTCTCTCTCTCTCTCTCTCTCTCTCTCTCTCTCTCTCTCTCTCTCTCTCTCTCTCAACTTCTACCGGCGTTTACACGCGGCTAAATTGCGCGTGAATTTGCGAAGAACTTGTGTGCTTGACGCATGACACTCTATCCCCGATCCTCAAGGACCATTTTCCAACGCGCACAAGTCTGAATTAGTAATTAACTCAAAGCGCAAAAACCTACGTGACTCGGGTACCGTGTAATCAGCGACATTCCCTCCCCACAGAGGGTTTCGCGTGTAAATAGTGCGATTGTTTCGCAAAGACGAAGGCGGATGACTCCTTGGCATTTTTCCAGATATCCAGCTGCGCGCGAGGAAGAGGGAAATAGAGAGAATTCTATTCTCGATTGTCGAGACAGAGATGAAATGTATACGCGCATACACACGGCGACGTATATTCTCCTTGAGCGTTGATCTTCGAAGGAGCCTTGGATGAAAATCTTTCTGCGAGAGCGCGATTCGTTGCCCTGCCCTTCGCAATTGTCGCGTCGACTTATTCGGATCTATGCGAGCCGCCGCGAGAGACGTGGAAGAAATCAACAGAATTCCATAAACGGAATCGTCTTTTGATTTCTACCGTGATATCCTATTTACCGGCCGCAAGGACGCGACGACGGGGTAATTCTATCGCAAACTTTCACCCGCTCTCATTCCCATGCTGTTTTCGTCGTAATCGCAGCGACAATGACGATCGCGCGTCCAAGGACGAGCAATAATCGGCACGAAACGCGTACGATCAAGCGTACGAGATACATCGATACATTGATTTAGCGTCTCTGTTATCAAGAACGACGTGGATATAACGACGATATAACGACATCTGTTTTGCGCGTTATACAATGCTACGTCTACACCGCGGCCGAAGTAAGCTCGCTCGTCTGTAAACACAAATTATATTCGCAATGTGATCGCAAGCACTCGTCGACAGCAGGACTCCTCGCTTGTCGAATATAGCAATTTTCTTTTCATAAATTTCTCTTCACGCACAGGAACTCTTCGTTCTTAGGATAATCTCTCGCTGACCTCCATTCTGTTTGTTGTTTGTGAAACAAACAGAAGCCGGGGCTTCTCCGGCGACTGTCGCCACGGTGCAGCGTCGGATCTCGCCTCCCGGGCCTCTCGCGGTGATCGGTGACGTCTCAAGATACGGCAGGTACGGCGCACATAGCGGTGCTGGCGGCGGTGTTGGTCGCTCGGAAATTGTCGGAAACGGAATTCTTTTCTTCCCCTCTTCGCTTTTCGCGTCTTTCCACATGGTGGGTAAGCGCCGCCCGCGCGCCGTTACCTACTTTAACGCGCGCACCCCACCGTCCGTACTTACACCGGCGACAACATGTAACACGATAAAATCTAGATCCGGATTAGAAACTTGCGAGCGAGTCTTCCTCGTCGTGAAACGAAGACCCGCGACGGAGCCGCATCGTCAGTTGCATAACGCTCCTCGTCGTTATCACTACGAGTGCACACGTCATCTGTATCTGATAACAGGTGTTATTCTTCGATAAATAAGCGATACTAATAAGCGACAGACGTTATTCGCGACGAGTCTCATTTGCGCGCAAGGACCCATTACTGCGACACGCTCTCTCGCTCTCTCTCTCTCTCTCTCTCTCTCTCTGTCTCTCTGTCATCTCTCTGTCTCTCTCTGTCTCTCCGTCTGACGAGATACGTTGCCTGGATCGAGTTGTCAGGTAACGTGCTTTCCGTCGTTTTTCTGCTTATTTCTTGGTTTTTCCTTTATTTTTTTTCTTCTTCTGTGCTACCGCACTCTTGTTCTCGCAATTTTTGTACAAGGAAAAGTTAAAATCGTTTCGCGCATAAGCGATTCTGTAAGTACAAAACTCACGAGGCAGGGCTCGGACTTGAGATTCCGAGCAAAGTCGTCGTCCGAGTTGAAACGAGGAAATTGAACATATGTGAGTTGAACGTATACGAGATAATATATATAAACAAGAGGACAATATATAAACGTGACAAAAGGATAGTATATAAACTAATCGGAGAACTTTCCTTTAATAGAATTAAATAGAAATAATAGCCTTTATTTGGTGTGAAATCTTTGTTAATCAAGTTTCAATGTTGTTTTATCTTCGTTCAGTGTTATTTTATTCGCATTCAATGTTATTTCCCTTATACGCCTTGATATCATCGTATCAGCCCCCGCTCAGACAGTTTTTAATCTGTTGATTTTTCCGTCTCCAACCGAAATAAGACCGAAAAAAATTGTTAATCTTATTATTCTCATCAGAAGCGATTTTCGACGCCAACCACATGTTCTTTTTTATTGCCCAGTCAGATATTCAATGCAAAGTTGAACGTACGCAGAGAAGGAGAAAAATTCGATACACGACCGACGAATTTGTTACTTTTTCTTTGTAACTGTTCTTTGTGGTCACTCAGTTTGTTATCACTCGTGGCTAATCTTTCGCGTCGTCAAGGCATTTGCATATTTTTGTAAGCAAATTTATGCTTTCACGAGAAAAAGTCATAATTTAATAAGTAGCTCGCGTATCACTCTATCACTGTAATTTAAAGTAACGTGTAATTATATTATTATTATTATTATTATTATATTGTTATTACGATATTTTCCTCGCAAAAACGCATAAATTTATATGATGATGTTTTGATGATGTGGAAAGATTAGCCACGTGTGATGATAAACCGAGTGATTATGTGAATACCTAGTTACATAAAAGAGACAAATCTGTTTTTGTGCAAAACAGACTTTGAAGGTTGATCTGATTCATAACTAACATCAATTATCTTTTTTTTCTTGTAATTTTCATGTAATACTTATCATTACACACAAATGACTTTATATAAATTAGTGTTTCCGTAAGGAAGAAATCGTAATAATAATGTAATAGCTCGTATATTGACTCTGTGTGTTTTAATTGCATATTAATCTATTTCGCAGGCATTATATTGACTCGCATCGGTTTTCTCGACAGCAGTCGCGCGTATTGTCTTTCGAAGTGACGACATGGCATCTGCAATGAGCGAAACATATAAAACCAATTCAACGGACAACTGTTACAAGACCCGCAGAAACAACGTTCCCATAATCCACGTCCGCGGCACCCACTACGAGATCGGCTACGACATCGTAAGTCACTATTCGTTTACACTTTACACTTGGCTGTACGAAACATCGGAATCTATAACACACAAGTTACTCTCGAGCTGCACCTCGAATCATCTCTCCATCACTCCATCGCTCAGAGTCATCAATTCATCTCCATCACTCAGAGTCAAAAGACGGCCCGACCGTGTCGGCCATGTCGTATTTTCCTTCTCTTTCAATTACTTCTCTAATTTATATCTTCGTTGAAACGAGAAAGACCGCAAATTATGAGTGCAAATTATGACCGGCCGGCCGACGATTCAAATTGCCCATTAATTAATTGAATTTCAATTGATTTAGGAACTCGACTGCCCTCATGCGCAAACGGGTCAAGTATATCGACTCGGCTCTCTCTTTTCACCCTCTCACTCTCTTAACTCGTGTCTCGTCAATGGACATTACACTAATGAGCACTTGTCGGTTGTCGATTAGATTTATAGCGACACACGACATTCTTGTCTAGCCTAGGTAGCGCGAGTGACATGTACACATAAATCTCCGTCGCCAGCTTGTAATTACTCAGCTATGTAATCGCAATCTCGAGTTAAACCGGACGAATGAACTTCGATATGTCGTGCGTGTGAGTTATCTCACACAGCGGTTTGATAAAAATGCGAGCAGATATTCGGGCGTAAATAAGGCGCATAGTCTATGACTCCGCTAAATAGGTCTAGTAGAAGGTGCGAGAAAAGCAGGACAGCGACGACGTTCACCCGGATCAAATTCCTGCCGCTTTACACACACACACACACACGTGCACACATGATCACGCGACATTACGGACAATCGATACTCTCGCCCCGAATACCCGTCTGTCTAATTTTACCCCGAACCCCGAAATCCTCGAAAATCGCATCGGAAATCGTCGCAGCTGTCACGACGCGGTTCGCAAGCGGCCGGGCGATTTGACGATTAATATTTGACGATTGATATTTTAATTCGACAAAAATGTCATTTCATCTCTACATCTCTCTACATCAATTATATCTCTGCATCTCTGCATCAATTATCAATATTTTCGGCGCTAGTCTTATCTTCCTTTTTTTCAAATACAAATAACGCAGTGGCAGTATATACATACATATATATATATATATATATATGTAGTAACGGCTATTGCACACAAAAATAGGTTTCTCTTGTTATAATTATTTCATTTATATGTTTAGCCGTAATCTTTTTCTATGTTGACCAAAATGTGAACCACGTTCACATTTTGGCTCATTAAAAACTCTGCTCACAGGGGCACACCTTCGCCGGAATGATTCAAAATTTCGTGGACATCTACTCGCCGCTCAATGACACTTATCTGCCGTTGTTCGCGACCGAGGAGGGCAGAAAGGTTTACGAAGAGACCCTCGACGTGGTGAAGAAGCAGTTCCCGCAGTACGTGAGGGAGATTCAGGGCACAGCGGACGGTGCGAACGTACCGTTCAGTAAGGTAAGGTATGCTTTTTGCGAAAAGCAGCTCGAAGGCGATTGCTCGAAAACTGAAGGTCTGCCGGCTCGTCGCTTCGCTTCGCTTTCTCTCGAAATTCTTCAAATTTCAATTCAAATTTCAATTCAAATTTCAATTGCAGCTGTTTCTGATGCATCTCGATGATATTATCTCGAATGTCACCGGTAAAGCGCAGGAGACCGCGCTTCCAGTTGGCTGCACAACCATCATATGCAATCAACCGGGACAGGTGAGAATGACAATTAGTCGAACTATACGTATATATCATAGCAAGCGGCAAGTCCGCAGGTAAATGAGCTCCTTCACCGAGAGGTGAAGGAATATCTCGGGCGTTGTCGAATTTTTCGTGCTTTCGTGCTTTTTCTCTCGCCGATTCTGAGGACGAAATCTCATTACTCGTCGTCTTATTACGTCTGATATCTTGATTGTCATAATAGCCATCTGTTAGTCTTTGTACGCATCTTTATTATTTTCCATTGTTTATAAATCCGACGTCCATCCAGAGTTTTAAATACTCGCGTATTCAGACATGACCACTGGACACCACTGGTCGATTCCGTTCTGCGTGAAACGATAATGGTAGCGCGAAGAAATATTATTCGCTTTAACATAATTTGCTTCTTCATCTCGTCTCGTCCGACCAACGATCACGAGCGTTGTCGTCTTACGTAACGAGACGCGAAGAGACCGGTGTTATCTCATGCCGATGACGTATCATCGGTATTTGTTGTGTCATTTGTTGGGTTTTACACGTACGCGTCTTATCATACGTTTATGTGATTGAACTACCTAATTTTCCTTATCACACACACACACACACACACACACGTATACGTACAGTGTACGTATATATATTGGGTGAGTGCAAAAGTTCGTGCGGAGTTTCAATAGATGGAGTTATAAGCGTCGTAAAGTGTTGTCATTAATACTTCCATCTACATATTATATAACGTTGGAGAGGTGACGCCTTCAGCTGTTATTAAAAAAAAAATCATTTGTTTTCATACAAACTGCTTCGAGAAATATCACTTTAAAAATGAGTATCGATAAGGTGCATTTACGGCATGTTATGCTTTACGAGTTTCGGAAGGGAATAAACGTTGCCGCAGCCGTAAAAAACATTCAGGATGTTTATCAGGATGAAGCACCAGCTAAACGAACTGTGGAAAAATGGTTTGCTAAATTTCGGCGCGGAGAATTTAACCTTGAAGACGAGCCACGCTCTGGTCGACCTTCTGACATTGATGACGATGTTTTGCGTACTTTAGTGCTCAATAATCCGCGAATTTCAACAGAAGAAGTTGCTACAGCACTAAACGTTGACCGATCAACCGCTTTTCGGCGTTTAAAAAAGATGGGATTCGATTTGAAGCTCGATATATGGGTGCCCCATTTGCTGACCGAGAAGAACAAAATCAAGCGAATTTCTGCAGCCGTTTCTTTACTCGGGCGGCTCAATAACGAGTCGTTTTTCGACTAGTGACGGGCGATGAGAAATGGGTCCTCTACAACAATGTTCAGCGCAAACGGACATGGAAACAATCAGGTGAGCATGATGACGCAATGCCAAAGGCCAGTTTGCACCCGATGAAGGTGATGCTCTCTGTTTGGTGGGATTGCAAGGGCATAATCTATTTCGAGCTTCTCCCCGCTGGCGAAACGATTGATTCGGACAAGTACTGTCGCCAATTAACCAATCTGAATCGAGAAATAAAAGAGAAACGTCCGATTTGGTCAAATCGCAAGGGAGTCGTCTTTCATCACGACAACGCCAGACCACACGTTTCGAAAAAGACGCTGCGCAAACTGAAGAGCCTGAAATGGGATGTCTTAACGCATCCACCGTATTCTCCTGATATCGCACCATCTGACTATCACTTGTTCCGGTCATTGCAAAATTATTTAAATGGAAAAAACTTTGACTCTTTGGAGGCCTTAAAAAACGGCGTCTCTTCGTTCGTTGAATCTAAACCGCGCAGTTTTTATGATCGAGGCATCCGTATGCTGCCGGAACGTTGGGAAAAGATTATAGAAAACGATGGAGAATATATCATTGATTGAATAAAGATTTTTGTTTGCCTAATCACTGTGTGACTTTTACTCACAAACTCCGCACGAACTTTTGCACTCACCCAATATATATATATATATATATATATATATATATATATACGCATTATTTCATCCCGTTTCGTTTTCACGTGACACGCGTTTAACGAAAAGCACAGGAGATCCTGGGCCATAACGAAGACGCTCTCAGCGAGACCATGAACCACTGGTATCTCGTGAGCGCCCACGTCGTCGAGGCCGGCCACAGAGAGGAGAAGTTCACATCGCTGAGTTACGCCGGTTTCCTGCCGGGCTACACGATGGGTTTCAACCACCACGGTCTCGTTTACAGCATCAACACCCTCAGCGCCGCGGTCCTGCGATCCGGCAAGACCCGTGAGTCTCTCTGGTCTCTCCTTTCACCCGGCAGCCCTTCAGCCGGCTGCAATCGCGTTATTTTCGAGACCTCCGACCTTCCTAATACATATACGTATGTAATATGTATTCACCTCGTATTACCTCAGCGCGCTACTTCTTGGCGCGAGCGCTGCTGGGCGTGGAGAACTTTGTGCAGGCGCAGCAGGTCCTGAGGGACGAGGGTTGCGGTGCGGCGGAGGGCTTCTCGGTGAACATGACGTTCCTCGCGCAAGAGGGAGACCGGATGTTTCACAACGCCGAAGTGGGTCCGGTTGAAGCGGACGGCGTCCGGTCGCAGCTCAACATCCTGACCGTCAGCCCTGGCGAGAACACGTCGCATTGCAACAAGTACGTGTGCCCAGCTGCGCAGGGTCCGCAGCAATGTTCTACCGTCCTTCTTCATCAGGTTTTCTGCAATCTGCTTCGGGCGATGCGATCTATTTCAGGTATTTGCGGCTGAAGGTGGCCGAAGCCGAAGGATTGATAATACAAAGCAGCGTGAGAAGGATGGAGGCGGTCTGCAAGCATCCGCCAGCTGAGTGTCGTCAGGACGTGATCGATATTCTCAGCGATCAGACGGACAACGAATTCAGGGTGTATCAAGAGATCGATCGCAACGATTACGTGAAAACGCTCGCCACAGGTACAGGTTTTGGTTTTTGCCATCCAAGTGCCTGGAGACTCGCGATCTCTCCGCGAGTCTCAGGCAAGGGATGCGATTCATTCGATGAAGGTTTTATAGGGTTTGAAATGAAATGTTCTCTTGTTTTTCTTCTTTTATTATATTGATGTGTCAAATAGTGTCCTAAATTAGAGTTTCAGCTTTAGCTGAAAAGTAAGTAGAGTCTCAAAGCGTCTACTAGATTCGACTCTGGATATTAAATTATTGGCTATCGGCATTGACAAACGCCGAAGCTAGTCAGAATCGAATTTAATGTGATTCGTCGAATTCTAATCCCTAATCCGCAATCTTCTATTAGCAATATTTAGCCTGACGCGCTCTTTATCCTCGTCGTTCCCGACAATACTTCGTGAAAACGATAAATACCTTCGCTTGAGGATAAATCAACGATGACAAATCAAATGACGTCAGTTACGTCAGATTCTTGAGAATCCTGTTTTTCCTGTTGCCGCGAAACTAGTTGAAATGCAATTTCATTCACGTCGCTCAAATGAATCAGTATTCACCTTGCGAAATCAATCGCATGAAGATGCTCGAACGTTTTGCTAATTGACGGGATCATTAATTCGCAGGTATTTTCGATTGCATCGAGAAAACATGGTCCATCTATGCGGACAAGCCGCGATGCAATGAGCCGATACTGGTGATACCCATAGAATTAAGGGATGCGCTGGCACGATGCGCCAAAACGGAGAGATAATTCCCTCCCTCGCTTCTCATCTCGACCGGATTTCTCCTTGCATCGCGCTTGCATTCGGCGTGTCGTGCAGGCAACGGGAGTATGTGAGAGAAACGAATGTCATGCGTAATTAGAGACAACCAAGCCTATGTGAAATTGTCCTTTTGCCAACTAATTGAAAGCGCAAAAAAGAAACAAAGATTAGAAAAAGGAATGACTAATATTCTGATTATTCACACGCAAGTTGACGTAACGCGACGCAACACGGTTGAGGAAGATGAGCGATTTAGTCGCTTAGAGATCAGTCAGTTGATGAGAAAGACGTCAACTTTTAAAACATTTGGAGATTGCGCCCTTGCGCTGCGTAGGATAAGAAGAGTTCTCGTTATGTTCTGTTAAGTAATAAATGAAATTTTATATAATTTATTTTAAATCCGATATTTCGATCGGCACTTTGAAATTTTTGCTGATACGAATAGCCGAATATAGAACACTGTCAGTATTGTTTTTCGGTGTACATTTGCTGAGAATAAAATTTCATGATACTTGTGATTCATGTGGTTTTCAATAAAAGTTGACAAAATATATAGCTCATACAGGAAGAAGGAAGAGAGAAAGAGAGAAAGAGAGAGAGAGAGAGAGAGAGAAGAAATATTTGCTGCTGTATTATTTCGTAATTTCATCTTTAATTTCCTGATATTTTTTCTTGGTGTGAGTACATTATTATTTAAGTTTCTCTCGAAATCGTCCAATTGATTAATTCAATATAAAACGCAATATGATAAATTCCAGTAAAAAAGGAAAGCGATGTAAATGATGACAGATATATCTCCCTCTTGTTGTCAGACGAGATTGGCATAATAGGATGCCGTAATACAAGTAACAATTGCAGCTTTACCCAACGCTACGCGCTAAAAAACTTAAGCAACCGGTTGTTAATCTTGTTGCCGCTCTTAATTAAATAAATGTACAAAATATACCGCTCCTCTGCATTCTACATGCAGGTACTCTGCACATCTTTCTTCTTCTTCTTCTTCTCTTTTTTTTTTTCTTTTAACATTTTTCGTCTTTAATTACATTTTATTATCCTCGTTCCTTGTTTGTATTTATAATTGTGTGTTTGTCGCGGATCATTGCGCAAAACAAAGTTCTCAGTAAAACGATGTACTTGCATATGGTTCGAGCAATATTTATTGAATTATAATATTTAAATAGGTATTTAAATACGGTGCGCAAATTTGAGGTTACAACTTGTCAAGGTATGCGCTCAGGTCTGGGAGACCCTCCTTCAATCCCTTCCTCTTACGAGTATCCTGCAAAAGTGCAACAATTCGTTAACAACTTTATAAGTGCGAACCTGGTAAAAAAGAATTATAAAAAGTGCACTTGATGCTTTTGTTTTAATGAATTTTTTTTTTTTTATAGGAAAATACAATTTATGTGTACGTTTCCCTATTCAGGCAAACCAGGATAGTCCACTGGAATACCAAAACTCAAAAACGGTTTCTCTTCCACGGGTCAAAAAATGCCAGCGCATCGTGTAGTCGCTGTCACCAGTTATCTCGTGGTAGCAAAAAGAGCACTGCAGAGCAAAGAGTTCCTACCTGCACCACTTGGTAAGGTCGAGAGGTGGCTTCCATCGGGTCACCCGGCAGGATCTGCCAGTGATCGAACACGCACTGTGGGAAGGCCTGGCCGCCGGTGTTGGAACGCAAATCAGCGGTGAAGCCGAAGGACTCGTTTACTGGAAGGTAAGCCTTAACTACGAACATGGGAGTGCCCGCCACTTGTTGCTCCTCGAATACATGACCTCTCCTGCGGTTCAACACGCCGTAAATTCCACCGACCGCTGTCTCCGGGCACTGTCCGGGCGAAATCATTGAAAATCAGATTAGATTGTCTTGCGTATGCTCTCGTCGTTCGTTACTATAATTTTGGGAAGAAATAATTAATAAAACAACCATCAACACGATAGGTAAGTCACGAGAGAACGTCAAGAAAAATCTGTACGCGAGATGTCGATTGCTACTAAATCCACGAATAAGAAATAACGTATGTCATAACAACAACCCTTCAAAGAATGAATAAAACGTTTTGATTGCCATTTCGACTCTTCTCAGTGGAAACAATTTATGAAAAGTTAATGCGTAAAAAATAACAGAGAACGACGCATCTTCGCTCTGACCATATCAACAAATATTAACACTATATTTATTTGATCTCAGAGCCATATAAATTACTTTATTTTGCAAAACAACCATGTGTATGCGCGCGCGCGCGCGCGCTCCTCAAGTGGTATTGTGTGACTTGGTGGCTATTGGTGACTCACCTGAATTTCGCATAAGTAAACGGGTTCCATAATTCGGGGTGAGGCAGTGAGAAGACAGGCGTAAAGGCAGCGTCTTGTGGTTGGGATAATTTGTCCACCACCTCTGTGAATCGCGTCAGCGTGCAACGTCACGTCGTGGATATTGAAGCGTACGCCTCGCAGATTCTCTTCGGAGAGAACACCCTGTAACGCACGTGAAAGTTAATGGCCGTATCATTGGCCGTGCGCGCTGGCTAAACATTCAGCGGACGAAGAGAGGATAGGATACGTTGTGCCCGTTGTGAATCGTATCGATCTTCTACCTCTTTCGTCGCCCATTGGAATCCAGCCACTACGGAATCTTTGATCTCATTCAGATATTGTACACCCTTCGTGCAGTCGACCAGTATATTGGGTCCGCTACCGTCCGGACCGAAGCACCAGATTTTCCTGGCTTCCGTTATGTCGTAATCGTACTTTTCGTTCAAGTAACGAGCGCGCACTTTGAAGTCGTCGCGCGGATTCACCTCACCCTGCGAAATGTCAAAAGATGAAATGTATTTTTAGCTAGCACCGGAGCACCGGGCAGGGAGGGCGAGAGGGAGGGGGGGGGGACTCTGACATACACATTGCATATGTCGCTTGTGTGCATATTACGCAAAAGCAAAAATACCGACACTGAATCGTCGTATCTTTCTCGCTCGAATGTTAACTTTCATTGCGTCTCGACGAAGATAACGCGTAATTATCGTAAGTGAACGATTTAATTTCCAGAGAAAAAAAAAAAAAAAAGAGAGCGATAGGGGGGAGGTTAAACTTACGCTGTCGATGTCTTCGGCAAGACCGTCGGGCATCGGACAAGCCATCATAAACAGACGATTGTGCTTGTTCGGGGATTTCGACAGACACATCTGATTCGACTGCTCGGAGATCGTTTCTCTGTACGACACGACGGGATCGGACTTCTTGATCGGTATGCACGCGTGATCCTCTTCGAGATCCTTCAGACAAATTTCAAGGTGCAGTTCTCCGGCACCGGCGATAATGTGCTCTCCGGATTCTTCGATAATACACTGCACCATAGGGTCCGACTTTGCCAAACGCTTGAGACCTGTTGGGAACAGAAAGCCGATAAGCCGATTTAATTGTACGAATGTACAGCAGACAAGCACGAAATACAGTTTTGGAAGTAAACGAGTCGACGAGCTGAGTCAGATGGAAAAAAATGGAATCATGGTTATTCATAACCCAATGCTCTTAATTAGTATCATCACGTGATCTCAATCTCGAGATTACCAAAGCTACCGTTATCTGCTGCTGCTTGCGGACAAACAGCACAGAGAGTAAACTCACCTTCGACCAATTTTGGCAAGTCGGCGGGATTCTTCGGTTCGACCGCGACACGAACAACTGGTGACACGGAGAACTTCATAACTTTCATGTTGTGCGCGTCCTTGAATGTTGTGATGGTACCGGTCTTGACTAAGAACTGATCCACACCGACCAGACCGCAAATATTACCTGCGCAATAACGTCGAGGGAACAATTAACGCGCGAAAGCACGATCTCGCGATCCAAATATCTCTGTCGGTTTCAAGGTCAGTCGGCCGTTCTTGCGTCTATCACTAATTAACTCAGAACAGGTCTGTGTATGAACATTCATCATTCGGATATCAGTCCCGACGGCGAAATTGTGTCGGATGACGGCGGTTGAGCGAGCGCCATATACTAACCGGAAGGCACATCTTCGATAGCTTCAACGTAACGACCCATCATCAGGATGGTGCGCTGAATCGCTTTCTCATAGAGATCCTCCTTTTTGCCCGGCTGGAAGTTGGGTCCCATGATACGAGCCTTCATACCGGTGGACACCTTACCCGAGAACACACGGCCGAAAGCGTAGAAGCGACCTTTGTCCGAAGTCGGTACCATCTTCGAGACGTACATCATCAGCGGTCCGTTCGGATCGCAATTCTACGGGAGGGAGGAGACTTTGGTAAGACAAAGACACGAGCTCGCAAACACTCATCCGCATCTTATCTTCGGAACGCGTGCGAATCAGCATTTCGTTCTATTCTACCTTTCGTTCAAGTTTCAGTACAGGTCTGTGAAATAAATCATCATGCATGCACGAGTGTTTCGCTCGTATTTGCTTCGCGAGTATCCTCAAAGCAAAATGCGTTCTCGCGTAACGAACCTTGATTCCGATGGCAGCCTCGTCATCGAGTGGGCCTTCATACAACATTTCCATACGATATTTCTGAGCGGTCACAGGAGACGGCAGATGAATGGCTATCATCTGAAGCAGGGCCTCTCCGGCAGGCAACCACGTTCTCATGACGACCTGGAGGTAACATGTGCAATGTGGCGAGAGACGTATTCGAGGGATACACGAAGCGCGCGCTATAGTAAAATTGTACTCAGAATCTATATATACTTTAGAGAATCCCTCATTATAAATCAGAAGAGGTGTCAGAAAAAAAGATAAGTAATTCATCATTGCGCGTGTCATTTATGTATGTCGATACTGAACTTTTTTTTATCCGTAAAACCAACCAACGAAATGTGAAGCTCACCTTCAACAGAGCCTTCCCATCCTTGTCCTTATCTTCGGGTTTCAAAACGATACCCAATTTCTGCAAGAGATTGTCCGCCTCTTCCTTCTTGTAATTCATAATACTATCGAACACCTGCAAATGGATGTATATGTTGTGAATTGAATCCTCGACTTCGCTTTCACAGCGATAATCTCTAGTAACGTCGGTGATATCTCATGTGATGTCAAATATTCTAAAGGATAAGAGGGATGTGTGTAGCATCTGTGTCGTAGCGTATTAGCAGCGGACTGAAAAGATTGAGGCCCACTAACAGTTTATTCTCCTTCCATCGCACAGTCAACACTGTCAACGTATATCGGCCAGTTTGTTGCAAACCAAACGACATACATACATACAGAGTAACCTTTGCGTGCTGGAAGGGCATCTACGCTCTCTCTCTCTTTCTACTTATTTCAGATATTCCTTCCTTTCTGTAATTTAAACCGAGCAAACTAATATTATGAAAGATCGTACCTTGTAAATTGGATCTAAGACGTACATGCAGAAGGAGCGTTTGTTATCGGCTTCCTTCTGCTTGCTCCACTTCTTGGTCTTGGGATTGAAAAACGATTCGCCCCACAGTCTGTTCATGAGTTTCACCACGTCGATCTTGAACTTCTCGGCGTACATCTCAGAGAACTGTTTCAGGGTGAAGGCCCAGCCGTGAAGACCGGAACCGAAACCCACGGAGCCCTTGCTAGGGTCTACCTATTTGACAAATACACACGAGTGATCACTACAGAATCGCGAATTGCGATCCACGGTAATTTTCGCTTCGTTTCACTTACTCTAACTTCACCCATGGGACCATCGTCGTCGGAATACGTTGCGATAATGACGTTGACATTCTCAACAATACGTTGGAAAGTCTGATAAAGGTCCTCGCTATCGAGTTGAAGTTCTAACAGCGCGCGATCCATCTTATTCATGAATAAAACAGGCTTGATACGTTCAGCGATCGCCTGACGGAGTACAGTTTCGGTCTGCACGCAGACACCTGAACAGAGAGAGATTATAGAATGATTATAGCTGATGTTTTCGCACCCGGGAAATTGTCATCGTACTATCTCTATACTATCTCTTTGTGAAAGAGTCGCATCATGGACCATATTCTGAAGATATATGCCAATATTATAAAGGTTAAGGGAGAGAGTGTATGTAGCGTTTTTGTGTCGTAGCGTGTTAGTAGCGGACATAAGGATAGAGGCCCGCTAACAGCGTTTAAACACACTTGCTGTACTTTATTCTCCTTCCATAGCACTGTCAACACTGTCAGTGTACATCGGTCGATTTATTGAAAACCAAGCGACACACACGCATGCATAGAGTGGACTCTTGTGTGCTGGACGGGCGTATGCTCTTCACTTACTTCAAATAATCTATCTTCTTGCCAATCACCGAAGAAATCAATATTATGAAGTGAACGATGAGAAAAATTATAAAACACATACCAGATACACAATCAACAACAACGAGGGCTCCATCGGTAACACGGAGGGCAGCTGTAACTTCGCTCGAAAAATCTACGTGTCCGGGTGAATCGATCAGATTAATCAAAAAGCCCTTTTCGTCTTTGTCACGCTGATCCGGATTTGTAATAAACACTAAATCTTTCTCTTCGAGCTCAAAGAACATGGAAATCGCACTAAAAAATAAAACCAGAGCGGAGCAGTGAGTGACATTAATGTATGGTAATAATGAGTCATGTAGTAAGATTCAGAGCAATGCTGCTCTCACTCACGTGGATTTGATTGTAATACAACGTTCTTGTTCGTCCTTGCGTGTGTCAGTAAACCGGGTCTCACCAGCCTTGGCGCCGGCAATAATGCCAGCCTTGGAAACAAGGGAGTCAGTCAGAGTTGATTTTCCATGATCAACGTGCGCTATGACGGACATGTTTCTGATGTTTTTCTTCTTGTCCATCATGGTGCGGATTTCGTCTACCGTAAAGTTCACCTGCAACATTACATTTCTGCTGTCAAGTCACATGTCAATTATCGACTGTACAATGAAGTTAATTGCACTTTATAGACAATGATGACAAATACTTGTGAGAGCGAGTGAATGTCAAATGTACAATTACAGCTGCTTAATTGTGTGACTTGTATAAATAATATATGTAGCACTCGGGCGGTAGGCGTGTTAGTAGTAGACATAAAGATAGAGGTCCACTAATAGCGTTTAAACACATTTGCTATGTTTTATTCTTCTTCCCATTCCATTGCACTGTCAGTGTATACTGATTATTGCAAACCAAACGACATACTACAGAGAGAGAGAGAGAAAGAGAGAGACCCTTGTGTGCTCTTGTGCGAAAGGGTACTCTGTTGCTTAGGTTGTCATAGTTATTTTCATCCTTTTCTTTGTAATTTACCAAAGAAACCAATACTATAAAGTGACAATGGTTATCACACAAGTCACACATTCATCAGACTATTGCAATTATCGTATCATATTGAACTGTTGCAACATATTGTGGAAAGGAGTAAATTTTTTACTGATTACATCAAAAATGCCAATACACAGAATAATACTAAAAATTGTAGTATGATTTATTAAATTATATTTGATTTTTGCTCAACAATCAATTTCAATTGCGAATAATACCACATATCGAGCTTTGGCACTAACCATATTGAAACGTGCACTTTGCAAATCTGATAAAACACTTCGGCGCGCGAAGATATCTCAAATGAAGACGCGAGAAAAAAAGCTTGAACCGTGCCAGCAAACACGACGTTTGTGCTTATAGGGCGTCCTATTGTTCCGACACGTGTTATCTGTTTTTGGCTGGGAGGTCCTCCTATGGTGCTACAGTGCGGTCGACATAGTTTCGTGCGTAGGTTCCCGACCAGAGAAGCATCGTCGACGAGTCGACGAACTTCCCCAGGAATTCTCGAAAGCGAAAGGGGAGAGAGAGAGAAAGGGGGAAAATGACGCTGGGAGTAGGTAACGAACACGTTGCTTCGCGCGTTGGCGAGCTCGCTCGCTCGCTCGCTCTCTCTCTCTCTCTCTCTTTCGCGTAGCGCGCACCATGACACGTTGCGAGCGCAGAAACGAAACATATTTCCGCCCGCGACCTGGTGCAACGACCGCGGCATTTACGGCCCGTTGAGGATTCTGCGCGATGCCTCGTCTCCGACGAGTTGTCGGATTCTCCGGATGCCCAGACGCGGACGAGAGACCCACCCGCGGAATAAATTGCGCAATCCGGAGTAATCGCTCCGTTCGACCGCGGACCCCGTCAAGAGCGCAGAGAGAGAGGAGAGGAGAGGAGAGGAGAGGAGAGGAGAGGAAACACACACCGAGAGCGACTAGCGTTTTCGGGCTCGTGGAACGGCCTCGCGGTACGGTAGGCGCGACACGTCGCCGTTGAGAAAAAATATTCGTTGCGACGCGGACGCCAGGGCGACAGGTCGCGGACGCGACGACGGCGTCGCAACGTGACTACGTACCATTTTGGATGTCGTCCGATTGCAGGTAGCCTGGTCAAGAATATACGTGCTGTAACTATGGCGGACTCCCTGAGAAAGAACAAGCGATCCGTGAGAGGCCTGGACTCTACCCTTGTATACGCGGTGAAAGTGCGCCTGCGCCGCGGCGTGCACCGCTGCAAGCCAATCGGCCACGCCGTACTCGGTCACGTCAGTGCGACGTGTGCGCGCGATGTGCAGCGCTTCGTTCGAGTCTAGAGGGCGTTACTTGCTTGTCGAGATTGTGGATTTGCTTATTGGAGAATAAGGGCCGCAAGAGCACAGACTTCTGCATAACGCATAATACACAACGCATAAAAGAATCAACCAGAGAATCAGAGTTCCTCATTTCTGTCCTGAGGAGGGAAATGAAGAAAACTAATTGGTTTATTCTCTTATGCGTTATGTACTATGGGTGCATTCAACCGCTCTACAACCGCTCACCGAGCGGTTTACATTTGATTGGTATATACTTTTAGATTTAAAAATATACCACCAATCAGATGCAAGAGCTCACTTGGCGCTCAGTGAGCGGTTGTAGTACTGGCTGCGTTCAGAAAACACAACGGTCGCGTAATTCGTTTCAACGTTATTGGTCTGTAAGGGATCTAACAACAGTGAGGACCAATAAGTTACTAAGCGCCCAGTGAGCGCTTTGTTTTCTGAACGCATCCTAACCCGTGTTATGCAAAAGCCTGTTCTCTTGCTCTTTGGCTGCCTCCTCATGCGGCGTAAAAAGCGTATGCGTAAACCGCGTCAGCCAATCAATTGTCTCAGCTGTTACACGCAAATCATAGCTGAGATGAATGATTGGTTGTCGCGCAAGTTACGCGTACGCATTTTACGCTCCATGCGAAAGCAACCTAAAAGCCGTCGACGAATGAACAAGCTCGGCTCACTTTGGCTCGTGATCGACTCGTAGTCGAATCTTGCATTTAAGATTGCCTCGAGTTATCTTCAGATGCGTTGCAGCCAATAAAACGATCCATACGCAGCATCTGAAGATAATTTCAAGACGATCTTAAATAATACGACCCAAATGTGAATACTGACCTGTGTGTTCTGATTGGTCGAGTTCCAACCTGCAATCCTCATTCTCCAATAGTGACGAATGCTTCACTTTCTCGTGCTTAAGCCCATGCCAATCGATGCCTTATAAAGTGCAAAACGTCTCATTAAAACGACAAATTGATCTTGCACATTGGTTATTACAGATTAAAATGGCCCGTACGTAAAGACTCGTCCACACGAGCGCACGCGAACTGCCTGAAAGTCAACCAATCACAATCACAGAATGCTTGGAGGAAATTGAAATATTATTCAAGGATGCGCCACGCACGGTCGCTTGCGTTCGATACAATCGATAATTTTTTTTTTAAATAAATACCCTCCGATATTTTTCCCTCCGAGATGTACGCAGTCTGTCCCAGATCCAATGAGACTGGTCTAAAAATAATACGTTATATATATATAATATATTATATATATATATATAATATAAAAGCGTTTATTATTTTGATTTTTTATTCTTGTTTATTCAAAATAGTCCCCTTCTGAGTCAATGCAGCGCTGGAAACGTTCAACAAATTTTTCGAAACATCTTTTATACTCATCGGCTGGAATGGCCTTTAGTATGGCGGTCGAAGTCTTTTGGATGACCGAGATGGTATCGAAACGATCTCCTTTCATCGCCAATTTCAGTTTGGGAAATAGCCAGAAGTCGCACGGAGCCAAATCAGGTGAATACGGTGGATGATCGATAACAATGATGCCTCTTTTGGTCAAGAATTCACGTACCATGATGGCTTTGTGCGATGGTGCATTATCGTGCAACAAAAACCAACTGCCTGGCTCTCGATATTCCGGTCGAACTCGTCGAATTCTGGCCCACAATCGTTGTAGAACTCCCAGATAATATTCTGCGTTCACCGTCTGACCTTCTGGGACGAATTCACGGTGAACAATTCCCTTTGAATCGAAGAAAACGGTCAGCATTGTATTGATTTTGCTCTTCTGAAAGCGTAATTTTTTCTCTTTTGGCTCTTCCGATGACTTCCATGCCGCACTCTGACGTTTTGTTTTTGGCTCGTATTGAAAACACCACATTTCACCACCAGTTACAATGGCTGACATGCTTGCCGGATTCCTTCGGGACATTTTCAACATGTCTTTGCAATGCTGAACTCTCCAATCTTTTTCGTCGTCTGTCAGAGTGTGTGGCACGAAGCGCGCACAGACCTTCCGTTTGCCCAAATCTTCGGTCAAAAGTCGATAGACTGTGCTTTTCGGTATCCCAGTTTCCTCCTCGATGAGTCTCGCAGACACATAGCGGTAGCTTCGAAGAATTTCTTTGGCTTTCTCCGTGTTTTCTTCATTGCGAGTGGTTTTTGGCGGCGGTGCTCGGTCATCGTCTGGAAGGTCCTCACGACCGTCACGGAATCGGCCAAACCAACAGAGTACCTGTCCACGGGACATGCATTCATCCCCGTACACATTTTTTAGCGTTCTGTACGTTTCTGCACCACTTTTACCCAATTTAAAACAGAATTTAATATTCGCTCCTTGTTCCATGTTGGTTTCTCGACCGACGCACACAAATAAGTGACTTTACATAAAATGTCAAACCACAGTGAAATATCAACCGAATTCGCTCAAATTTTGAGGTTAAGTAGACGAAGGGTAGAACATTCATCTACCATCATTCACTCATAGATGTCGCTGCGCAAAGAATTTTGATGGAATCTCAGTCTCATCGTATCTGGGTCATACTCGTGTATCTCTTCATACCATGCTGTTCTTACTTTAAATTAAAATGGTTGCTCCTTGCTGTAATCTAAAGGTAATGAAATGTTATTCCTCGATCGCCTTCACTCTCTTCCTCTCCCTCTCGATTAGATTTTATTTTACAAAAATTTCATTAAGTCACTTACAAAGACACTCTATGTTGCAAATTGTCGCTCGATCAAATATCAATACACGATAGCTCTGCGAATACGCCTCGTATATACAACGGTAATTAAACGAATTAACTTTCGTCTAAAACGGACTAACGTGCGTTACACACACCACAGTTATACACGGCGCTTATCTTGAATCGATGAGTGATTAACAACATTCGTGTTCAAAACGAGTGCGCGTTGTGAACGCCGTGTTTTAAAAAAGGTTATCAGTATTTTCAATAGTCTAAGCGTATAAGTGTCTCGCCGCTTCTCCAAGGCTAATAGGAAATTGTTAATTCGAGTTTAACGCGATCTTGCAAGTACGTATAATAACGTATAAAGTATCCGATCTCGTCAAGCTTGAAATTCGAGCCGAATCAAATTGTGAACCGGACCAAACACTGGTATAAAGTGTTGTGAATTGATTTACAGTCTTCGTACAAGAACACAGACATTAATTATCACTAAAGTGTAAAATTTGATTATTGCAATTTATCGTTATCTTTACCTACCTTCCCTTAATCAAGCAGAATTCGATCAGAGACCGGGATATTAAGGACGATTTTCATCAAACTCCAATCAAGCAAAGTAATGTATAACCAGTTGAATTTTCAACACTAATTTCCTTCATCTATTTCATAATCTACGTATATAATCGTCCAGCAGTGGCTAGGAAATTGATAGAATTTGCCCGAATTTTTCTTTTTTTATGAAAAAGCAAATAATACTTGACCGATAATATATAAAGTCGATTAAACTGATGAGATTTTGACGAAAGTCATCCCGAGGCAAGAGGCAACTTGGTGTAATGAACACTTTTTAGTCAAGCGTGAAAAACCGACACGTGATTTCGCTGATTTTCAATCTCGAACGTTATACATATGATACACGCGAATCCGATACACGATTCGAGCTTGGAAAAATTGTAAAATTTCATGAACCTTCCACTCTCTCTCTCTCTCTCTCTCTCTCTTAGCGATTTCCTTTGCAGCTCTTCTCGTGAACGTTCACGCGATCCGGATTAAAGGTTCTACCGCAACGTTTGCACGGTACTAGCTGACTCAGATGGGTCGTCCAATTGGCCTCCTCCGTCGCTGCCTGATCGACCACCAGACTTCCCGTGCGCGGATCCTCTGCGAACATTGAAGTCATCATTGCCGAATGTATAGTACCTTGAAAAGGAGGAGGCGCAGGGTAGACGCATAAATATCAAAGGGTCGATTTTCAGATGGTAACTTGTTGTCTTATGTTAACACGTATTCACGTATTGTATCTACACACAAGTGGACAAAAAGCGTTATATCATCATCTTGAAGTATTGATTTCATGTATACAGTCAAAGGTTGCAACACTTTTCATTGTCAGTATAAGTTTCACAATGCATCCATATCCGACAGCAGAATTTGTCTTTTAGTAAAGTTGTTCCAAATTAATCTTTCATCAATGTTGTCATACAGTGTTAAAACCTACACAGATTAGAAAACATTGTATAGCATCGAATATCCTTGCGATAGATAACATATTGTCAGTCAATCTTTTGCTCATTGAGTATTTTTATTTGTTGAATCTGCTCTCGAAACTGAGTTTATTTGTTGCTCGTAGTTTCGTAGTATATTAGACTATTAGGAATTTATTTCCTTTCCTTATGCTCAAGTTAAAATTTGAGAAAGCGAAGAACGAGGAGACACGCATTATTTCTCGCGGTGTTATTGATTCGCGATTTCTATAGACGACACCCCTATATAACCGAGGATACATCTGTGACGCGTGTATAATAAATCAGCATATTGCGCCCACATCCGTTGTACGTGGTGGTGGTGCTGCTACGAGCTTCATAGATTCATGTATCATACATGCACGCGTGATCGCTTCGGCTCGATTGATTCACTCACTACGTAGTGTTCTTCTTGACCTTGACAGCGGATTGAGAATGAATCAGCAGGCGACAGAAATATGTGTACACGAAAAGGGCAAACGTGTGTCGCGCGCGACTTTGATTTGAAATCAATTTCGATCTTTGACGATATTGCTTTCTTATCTGCTTTAGGCTATCTTTATTTATTCTCACTGTAGACACACTGTAGACACAATTCAATATATATTTTAAAAAGTGGAATCTGCTCTCACTACAAAATATTCGATCTCTTGAAAATCGAGAACTCAACATCTTACATTAGCGTTGCAACTAGAATTACTTGTACCTTACACTTTCAGCCTTACACATACGCTAGATCTTATTGAAGCTCACACATACGCTAGATCTTATTGAAGCTTACACATACGCTAGATCTTATTGAAGCTTCGTGTACGCGCATAGGATGGCAAAATGGCAAAATAATCCCAGTGTTGAGGCACGCATGACCCGATACGATGCGACACGCACGCGGCTGTTAGCGTAAAGTATATGTATATGCATATGACTTACGTATGTATATGACCTCAGGTTTCTGCGGCTCCTTTCGTCTTCGTGCCGGCGACAATTTGTCATTTTCGGCGTGCCACTTCTTCAAACACTGCGGCTCGTGAATAGCAATGCTGGACGTGCCGAAGTCTCTGCCGCATATGTAGCATGTGACGGTCCTCTTCTGTGACATGTCCTGAAATCAAGCGGTTTACGCGTCTTCTTCTTCTTCTTCCTTGCTCACGCGTCGCTGCGGTCTTCCTATCTTCCAAACATTTCATCCGGAGAACGTAAACGCAACCTCGACGCTACTTTGAAACAAAGTCGTGCTATACGCTTCTCACAAATTTCACAGAAGCAAACCACTTTTGTCCGGCGCACCGACAACGGCACACCGTGTAAGGTAAAAGTGCTTTGTTTCGCGCATATGAAGTACATACGCGCAAGAACAATTTGTACCAAGCGTTAGAACCGTAATTGCAATACGTAAGCGTAACCGAAGACGGGCCTACATGTAAAAGCAAAGGAAAGTTACTTAACGTTACGCAAGTTACGCTACAAAACGATTGCAAAAACTCAAACATATGCGTTTGTCCTCAAGACTCACCGGATACATCGACGGTGGACTCTCCCGGCTACCGATGGCTGACCGCTGAGAACCATGAGTGTCCGGTTGATCCCTATGGGAAGCCGTCGAGTCGCTTTGCGCCTGCCATCGTCGGTTGCACTGTGGCTCGTGGATCTTGATGCTTCTGGTACCGAATCTCCGGCCGCACACCTTACAAGCGACCGTGGGCGGGCCGACAGAGCGCGTGTTCGCCGACGTTTGTTTCGCCATTGCCGTGGATAATCTCTCGAGCCTCGGCTCATTACTCTGAGAAGACGGATGACACATGAAGAGAACACGGAACCGATTACGTAAACATTCGGGTGAGTTCATGGTGTACCTTCGGTGTCGCCTTACAACTTCTCTCATGGATCGGCAAGCGTTCCGGCAGAAACGTCCTTCCACACTTTGCGCATGGCACCAGTTGCTCCTGAAAGCGGATCTCGCGGTTTTCACGTGTCTACGCAATCGTGGAGTTGAACGAATGGAAATTATGTAACGCGTGCGTAGATGCGACATCGTCGCGACATTGTTGTCGTGACATCGTCACGACGATTATTGACGTTTCGCCGACGAAAAAAGAAGAATATAGAGAGAGATTACTGGAGGGAAAATTTCAATTCATATTCTGCTTTCTGAGCGATCAACGAATCAGCGTTTCGTTCGTGTGGGATGTCGCCGGGGGGAAGGGGGAGGGGAGCCGGAGAGCATTAAAATCCGCGATCTGCTTGCTCGACGCACGAAGCACGATTTAGAAGATTTTTACATAAACGGCCTTTTTGATCATCAAGACGCATTTTGCATAGCGCACGCGTGTCTCATTTGATATGCTCTATATGCGTGCTATATGCATATGAGATGTTAAAGAGCAGTCTTTGATATTCCACGTTAGAATTCCGCACACTCGTAAACGGCACGAAATCACCATCAGTGATCGCGATGCATTTTCATCAGGGCTAATTTTGTAGACTGATATTAATATTTCAAAGTCCGAATATTAAGCTTCGTTTTCGGGTGCTTGATTAAATACCCTCGAAGTAAGAATTAGCATAAATTAAAGTTGTCGATCGATTTTCATTCGTCTATTTCTGCGAAGCGCCGTGATCCCCCTCCGATCGCCCGTAAGTAGACCCGCCCAAGCGCTTACATCTTATAATTGCTTCTTACATCATCGATCATTCGGACGTCATCTACGTCGTCCGACGAAATTAATGAGGCGTTTCGATTTCCCAACGCGAATGACGACGCGGGCGTACGCTTGCAAGAATAAACTGCTTGCACGATTTATTATTAACACCGTAATATTCAATATGAAAATTGCATCTACAGGTCTACCTGACTCTCTTCCCATGCGGCTGCGTTCCAGTCGGTGTGCTCGATCCCGACCGACGGTCTCTGCGGCCTGGGCCGCCTCTGGGACGGAGGTAACGAGTTGTTTTCACGCTCCCATTTCTACAACGAAAAAACTTACTATTTGTTGCAATTCTTTAGTAAAAGTAGAGCACACAAGAATCGGAGGAGCAGATGAAGCAATTGATAGATGTAGTTTTATTCGATAAGTTTAGAAAAGTCGGTCAGAGTTTGCGTCCTTGCGAAGGAAATCTGCAGGAAGGACAAGATGCAAAAGTCCTTCCTTCCTTCCTTCCTTCCTTCCTTCCTGCTCAAAACCAACAGAACAAAAACGCTCGAGCGAATTTTTATGCCGCACGATATGCAGCTGTCGTATCGATCTCGCGCTTGCAGCGCATTAGCATGCTTCGGTTGTACAGTTGTCGTACAACGTTGCTAATGTCTGTCGTTCCGAAATATATAGATATTACGCTATACACACGTATCGTGTATCGTCGCCCAGCGGCATCGAGCGTTAGAGGTGACTCGTGCGAGTGCGGAATTTCGCTGATCAACCGCGAAGATCTCGCGATCGATGCACGCGATCGGGAGACGAAGATCGGGATGATTGTGTTCGATTGCTAATCGCGGCGTTCACGCAAATGCGAGAGACGTAGTGTCGTGTCAACTGTGTCAAAGTATTCCCGTTGGGCATGCTTCATTGTTGCAGGAAAATGCGGCCGGCCGGTCGGGAAATATTATGTACATGCAAGCACGTGCAGCGTCCGCTCGCTGTGTATAACGCGAGTCGCGAGTACGAGTGCGACACATCGGCTGCACGCGCGAATGCATCTGATATCGGGTTTAATGGTACGGCGCGCGTTATACTGCTATCGATTTTGCAAAAGGGCCTTGACTTATTGCACTTACACCAATGCACGCCCGCTATCTTTGCGGGAGCTATTATATTATATGAAGCGACGGAATTTCCGTCGCTTCCGCGGTGAAGTCGCGACGATACACAAGTCACAAGAGTCCAAGTATCGGCGAGTATTCTGTCGTTTGGAGAGTTTATCGCAACTCGACATACACGCCACAATCATTGATACTTTAACGGAAGGAAGAAACAAAGTATCGCGAATCCATGGCTTTGAAATCTTTACTATGCACGCGCGTTTTTGCGCCGTGGTTCTCCGTGGAGAACCACGGCGAACAGAGCAGCAACTTTTTAGTCACGACCTCATTCGTATACTCGCCAAATTGCATGTCTGTACGATTGTAATCGTGTATTATTGATTGTACGTAATTGTAATTTGTAGCAATCGAAGGCGTTTACCTCCATGCACTTGGGCTCGTGTATGGGGAAGCTGGCGGTGCCGAATTCCCGACTGCAGATGTAGCACGTAAGAGCCCTCGAACCCCGTTTGGTCGTGGTAGACGGCCTCCTGGTGGTCGTCTGTCGGGGAGTACCGTCTCGAGGATGATCCTGGCCTGGACTGGTCCAGGTCGGCTTCATCTCGCGGGGATCGATCTCCTCCGGCCGGTGCTTGTTCCTGTCGCTGCGGAAATTCAACGCCACCGGCTTCTGAATGGACTTGGGCACTGGCACGCTCCTCGATGGCTTCGTCGTGGTCGCCGGAATGTCCTTGATCTTGGTCTGACAGCCATTCGGGTGGCTGTGAAACCTTTCCGGCTGGTCCGGTCGGCCGCAGGTCTTGCAGGGCTCAGGCGCGCTCTTCGACGAAGCGTTTGTGAAGATCTCCAGGTCGCTCGGTATACCGATTCTCGAGTTCTTCTTCTTCTTCACCGTGGATAGCACTTTGAGAGGACCGTTTCTGATCGCGTGAATGCAGAGTAATACGCACGTGAGTACCGCTAGTTTCGGGAGGAATCATTCGTATTCTCGACCGTCGTGAAATTTACAAAAGGTCGGAAAAGTCGTTTCTGCGGGAGTATAACGCGTCGACTTTTTCCGCATTGATTGTACAAAAGTTTGACTGGAGATCGAATCAATAAAGATATACATTTATATTCGCGACATTCTCATCGCGCGATATAATCGAGACTAATCTCATGCCCGGTCGATTACCTGCAATCGCGATGCGCGATCGCTGCGCAGCACCAACCTGTTGTTGTTGTCGTCGAGCCTCCTGACATCGGAGCCTCGTCTGATGGGTGGGTACTCCTGCAGAGTCTTCTGACCGCCGCTGGGCGATTGCGGGCCGATCTCCATCTGGCAGATTCGCGGCTCGTATATTTGCTCAAAGCTCCGTCGCTGTTGGCGCACTGGAACGTTGTCGCGGGGCCAAGTGGTGGTACGTCGTGGTTGCACGTCGCCGGTGACGACGGCGCTCTGGCGTCGTCGCGTCGACGACGGCGACGGCAGCAGCAATAACGACGACGACGACGACGACGACGACGACGACGATGATGTGGCCGCTGCCGCTGTCGTAGTCGTCGTCGTCGTCGCGGTGCCTCCACTGATCGCTGCCAGCGATCTGACCTGATGATGGTATCGCGTCATCGAATCGCACAGCAGCTCTTTGCTGAGCAGTGACATGTCGAGCTTGTCCACTAGCTCGGGATTCAACACGCTCGGCCGCTCCAGGTTCGCCGTTTTTGGCCGTTCTAGCTCCTCCTGGAAGGAGCGCTTCATCTTCGGCGGCCAAGTGCCAGTGTTTGCTACATTTTTCGTCGCGGCTCCTCTCTCGGTCCTCGCCGCACCTGTTTAGACGGGTGCGAAAATAGCGGACGCCAAAATCGTTTTACGAATGTAACTTATTTAATTCGTCAAAGGACACAATTATAATATGGGGAATTTCGATTGAGTCAAATTTCAGGAGTTGAAGTTGGATCACATTTATCGGTTAAATTATCGGGTTCCCAGTTAAATTTTAACTTGAAGTAAGTTTTGTTCAAACACGATAGAAAGGATGGCAATATTTATTTATAAAGTAAATTTTTAGTTGAATTTTAGTTGACGATTGATCGGTAAAGAGAATCTTGTCCTAAGAACGAAGAGCGTTAACCTTTAACCGGGTTGTCACATTCGTTATCGCTGTATATCTCACGAAAATCTACCTCGTCTCACACGCGGTTTTATCGTTGATTTACAAAGTAACAAGGAGCAACCTTTAAAAATTTATTTATGCGTCCAGTGACGCAATTAGACGCCAGTTCAACGTATCGTCAATGTACTCGCGATGAAACATGATATCCGATAAGCACATTACCTTTCAAGGTCCTCAAGTCATCTTTTATTATGAGGAACGTCTTCTCCGGTAGGAACTCGCACGGTCCCCTCTTCCACTTCATGATTCGATTTTAACGATGACGTGATCTTTCACAGATCGCGGATACGAAAGTAACAACAATTCACACGCTCTCCGTTTTCGTGCGAAGCGAGCATCATTATCATTCACGCGTTTGCCGTAAACGATGAATTTTCATCTCCGAATCTTCAGTTTTGCATCGATAAGGGGCAAGAGAGAGAGAGAGAGAGAGAGCGATCAAGGAATTACAATCGATGTCGGACGCAGCGGCTGTCGGACACGTCTAAATTTTAATTTCGACTTGTCGAATTAGCGACGCTCCGGAGAACGCTTTCGTGCCAGAAAGGGGACATTTTTCGAGACTCACTGAACTTCGCTCGAGCGATTTCTTTCCCTTTATACGCCCCCACGCACGCGAACGGACGTCATTTTTCTCTATCTCTCTTTCTCTCCTCCGAGTGCGCGTTAAGTCGGTCGAACGTGTAATATTCCGCCGCCCGACGCGAACGGCCGATAAGAGATATACGTCCCGTTGCTGTGTGAAAATCTCGGCGTCGGGCCGAGATCATCAGAAGTGGCACAGACGGAAAATCTAATTAATTAACAAAATCGCGCGAGAGAGCGATCGAATGCACGAGAAACATTTACGTTTCGTCACTTCACACGTTACACAAAGATGCGGGAACGTCGCCGAGAGACACACACACACACACATATATATATATATATATATACAACAAACATACAACGTGTCCTCGCTTTTACTTCACGCTTTACGAAATCGAGTCGCACGTGCGGGCGTACGTATGTAATAAAAAGTGGCACATATGTAACGAGACAATCGAGTCATTCGTCGCGACCCGCCACGCACAGTCATTTATTTTTGATTGCGCGTGAACGTTATACATACAGAAGTGAAAAGCATCGCGCGGGCGCGCGCAGTTTTCTCGCCACCTCCTTGCCACCGAATTACGCGGCGCACTGAGCTTAGCTTTTACCTTCGCTATTTAGCTTTGCGCGGCTTTTATACGTTTCCTGTGTGTGTGTATATGTGTACGCGGTCGACTGTGCGACAGTACACAGGTGGCAGAGAAAATCGATCCAACGACCGACCGACCGTTTAAATGACTACAACAACGCGAGCGTTACATGTGCTATATGTATTACGTGTGTCTCTCGCCGCGTGGAAATCGTTCGAAACGAACGATGCGATGAAAAGGTATACGCGGATATCACGAAAGAGAAAGAGATCGCGAGAAAGCGGCACATGTTTGTCACGATATAACTAATCCGTGCAACCGAGAGACAGTCTGTATTTCTTTTTATTCTGATTTCTCTCGTTCTTTTCTATAAATATAATATTTAAAAAATAGGATCGCAACGCGTTATACAATAGTACAGTAAATTGCATATATACACACAGAATGTTTTCATAGAGGTGATGCTTAATATTGACCGATGTTACGTATGTTACATTAACGGCGGTATCGGTATCTCTTGAAATGAAACCACAGTTGGAAGATGTTGTTGTGGAATTGACACCTGAATCCACGCTTGTACGAGTATTCCCATTCCCTATTGACAATCTTGAAGGCGATGTCCTCGTAAGGCGGGCCTGCGTGAAAGCGCAGAATCGCAAAGTCCTTGTTGTCGGCGCAGGGAGTCTGGAGAATCAAAATTAACTAATCAAAATTAAATATATGTATACACATCACGTATCATTTATATCCGACATATATATATATACACGAGTATATCGTATGAATCAATAATATTATATATCTATTGTGAGAACTTGACAAATCTCAGCGACCAGTCACGTTCTCTAAGAATCCAAATGATTACGAATATTAATCTAGAGCGCCAATCACATTTGTCGCAGAAGCAGAAAGGAGCGCGCGCGTCTTACCAGAAAGTATTCCGGCGTGGTGTTCTTGTCTATGAGATCCGGATAGAAGATGTTGAACTTGTAGCCTTGCACAATCTTCGGCGGCGGGTTGTCCATGTCGTAATGCGTCTGGTTGTACTTGTTCCACTCGAAGCCGGTGTGCACCCTGTTGAAGTAACGCGGCTTACGCGGCCTGTACTTGTCGGACCACAGGTAGATCTGCGCCTCCAATGACGACTCGACACTAAACTGCGCCTCGTCCGAGCCCATATTCTTGCGTGCTTCTCTGTGCATGGCCTGTTCTTCGGCCGTTAGGACGTTTTGGATTTTCCTGCCAGTGCTGAGTACTTGCTGTCTCGCATATTCCAGTCGCTGATTGTCGTCGTCCTCCTGAGTGATGATCGTGCCTGGTTCAAGCTGCGAATACGGTACGTAGACGGGCGAGTAACCGCCCGACTCGTACTCGCAGAAGAATTCAGACAACAAATCGTCGGCGGCGTTAGTCTCTTGGTCGTCGCTGAAAGAATCACAACAATACGCATTATTCCGATCTTGTCATTCGCATAGAGAGACTCAAGAGCGAGAATATACTCACTCGGATTGGCTGTTCTCGTCGTTCTTGTCGTTGACCATAGCGGCGTTAGTGGAAGGTTCGGTTTCATGCTTGGCCGATGACTCGCTCGGCACCTGCACGCCGCTTTCAGTCTCGCTTTCCGCTCTGGCCACGCCTTGTTCGGCGATCAAAACTTCCAGCTTCTTACGCAGGTTCTCCTGATGTCGGTCTCTGAGTCGCGCTCTCGCCATATGGGCTGGAAGTTTAATATTTCGTGTGAATCGTGTGCGTTATTATTCGTAGCTTTTAAAAGGATGCACATATACAAAATCATTCCCATTGTTTGTCCCATTGGTGTAGTGCCTTACCTTTTAATTGTGATAAAAGACTCTCCCAATATCCGATATCGACGCCCTCCGGTTTTCCTGTGATCTTCGCCTGAATCTGTTGTTGCAAGGCTTCCAGTTGCGTCGCGGTTTTACCCTTGAAAATAGCCGTGACGTCTTTCGCCACCGACTCGTGGATTCCTTCCCTTCTACCGACGGCTAGACAGACAAAATAATTTGCGATCACAGACGAAGAAGAACACGATAAACGACATACACATACACACAACATACCAGAAGATGCGAATTATCTTTCTTACCAACTTCATACTCTGTACGTTCCAACTTTCTGAGTTTGTGCAATTCATCCTCCACAATCACCGTTATGTCATTCCAGTAATCTAGATTCTTGCCCTTTTCTAATTCCTTATAAACTTTGATGTCCTCTATCAGATCCTCCAAATCTTTAACTTGCAAACCTCTCAGGTACGTGTAAGGCTCGTGCATTTCCACCGCATCGACGTCCTCTTCCGCACTGATATACTTGGCAAGAAGGTCAATAGGTTTCGCACGACCATCCTGGATCCTGATACGAGATCTTAATCTGGCTTGCTCCAAATGAAACTGATCCTCCTGCCTGGCCCACTGTTCCAGCTGAGCGGCCTCTTTGCCTCTTTGTAACATGGTCATTTCTTCCTCTCTTTGCTGTCGCTCCAACTCTCTCTCTTGCCTCCTCTTTTTCACTTTCTCCAGTTCCCTCTTGTTCTCCTCTTGCTTGTACCTATTGCGCATCTCCAATTCCTCTCTGCCCACACCGAGCAGACCTTCCTTACCCAATTTCTTGGACCATACAAATGTTGACAAAATATTGCCATCACCAAATGGATTGTCAGTGTTTGTGTAGTGCAAGTAATCATTGTCCCAACCCATTCTTTCCTTACGTCTGCGTTCCTTGGTTTCTTTCTTCTTCAGGCGACGTAAACGCTTCTCCTCTGGTGTTTCTGTCGCTTTCATTAATTCCTTTTGTCGTTTGCGCTCTTCTATCTGCTTCTGCCGTTGCTTCTGCAGCTTCTCAAGCAATTTTGTAGAGTCTGAGGATGAATCTGTGGACGAGCCAGTGCTGATTTTGCTGGAGTTGATCGAGGTGGAGGACGAAGATGAAGACGAGGAGGACGAGGACGATTCCCTGAAAAAGAAATATCAAGTACCGTAAGGGTAAAGGCAAAGAACGGAGAGGGCAATATAACCTAAAAAAGTAATTTATAACCTAAAAAGTAATTTAATATTTTAAGAATTAATTCAAGAAGGAAGACTCACCTCCTTCGACTTTTACGTTTGGACGACTTCTTCCGCAACTCGCGTCGCGTACGAGAATCTTCGTCTTTTGATTTCCTGCACCTCTTATTGGATTTTCCCGAATTCTGTTCTTGCCTGGACCTCGATCGCTTGATCCCATGTTTCTCGTGATCGTGATCTCTCCGCGACATTCTACCTTCATGCACTTGAGCATTGTCTTCTTTTCTCGATCGGTGCTTACCGTCGGTGCGAGAATACCTTCCCATCGTATCAAAGAGAAGGCAGCGAATGACAGGTCGCTTCCACCAGGTATTCCCGCATTCAACCCAACCTAACCAAATTCCTCACCCGTTCTGAAGATGCGCCATCTTGCCGCATCCAGCTGATCCACTCGTGCACTGAATGCTCACTACGTGAGCCAATTTAAGACAACAATTAATTGGCGCGAATTTACGACTAATTAATCAGGTTTCGTTTTACGGCATCCCGATGACGAGATTTCTCCTCGATGTTGATTTTTCGGTGTCTGCAGTCACGCGAGATTAATCGTGAAACAATACGAAAAAGCCGGTCGATTTCCCTCGGACGCTCAACGACTCGGACACACAAACGCTACTTCCCCTCCACTTCGTCTTCGTCAGGCAAGCACATCCGTTAAACTTTCAAATCCGACAGCGTACGCACGCCATCGCGGGTGGCTTTTCGAAAATTCTCGGCGCATACTTATTCCCGGTGAAGTACGCGACTGTTGGACATTCACGTACCTACCGTCTCTCGCGCAGACGAAGAACAAGATGCCGCACAACATCTACTACTCGGACAAGTACTACGACGATCAGTACGAGTACAGGTGGGTGAAGCGAATCGTGTAGAGAGTTGTAAAGTCACACTTGGGTTCGTTATCCTTCGAGGCCTACGCCGATCGGTCGAACGATTTATGTGTTTTTTTCCGATAGCCGACCTTGGCGAAATTCTACGCACTCGTGTCTCTCTCTAAATGTCAAAGTTGCTCGGCGTGTTTTCATAATGCATCCAATTCATTCTCGTCGCATTATCCCGAATTCTTTGTTTCTCTCTCTCTCTCTCTCTCCCCCCTCCCTCCATCCCTCCCTCCCCATCCCTCTCTCTCTCTCTCTCGTCGGCGGCACGTTGAGCATGCGATTTAAAAGGCCGGCCCGTGGCACGATCTGTGCTGTTATTTTGCTCTTGTTTATTGACTCATCCTCCATTCTTAACCGGTTCCTCAGATCCGTTATTTTGTTTAAATGGATCCGACCGACGATCTCGTCTAACCTTGACCTTAATACCGCGATTCGTGAATTGTTCTGGGAGGGTATAAAAAAATAGAAATCTCATTGAATGTTCTCTCGCGAAATGTAACGCATCTTAGCTGTGTTTGCGCTTGTAAAATATTTCCAATGATTGTGTTGTACAGAGGATAATGTTGTACAACACGTAAATAAATATTGTGTCGTAAGAAAGAGTCAAGTGAAAAATAATTTCCATTTTATAATAAAAATTTCAAAGATTCTCTTGTGCTTTTGCACGATATTAACTGAACAATGAATTCTTCATCAAGATAATTGCGACTTGATCAAATTAATAAGAATTTATTTTGCAAATTTATAAATCTCCAAATTATTGAGATTGGAATTATTTCGTGCAGGCATGTTGTCTTGCCAAAAGAGCTGGTGAAACTAGTACCGAGAACTCATCTGCTGTCCGAACAAGAATGGAGGGCTATCGGAGTGCAACAGAGTCAAGGATGGGTGCATTACATGATTCATGAACCTGGTATGCAATCAATTATATTTTCTTGCATATCCTAGCATATCTACTCTTAACTAAATAATTAATCTTTTCAGAGCCTCATATTCTCCTATTCAAGAGAAAGATAACACAGGAAGAGAAATAAGCTGGATGCAGAATTACTATGTCAATTTGTAAATAACACAGTCATCATGTTTACATTCATAGCGGGACTCATTTGTGATTGTAAACCATGTAGCCTTTTTTTCTTTTTTGCCCTCATTCTTGGTTTCTCTGTCAATCTAATAATATAATTTATGTTTTAAACACAATATTTACTCTTTATAAATTGGAAATTTACTCTTTATTAATTTGTCACATGAAGTATTTCTATACAATTCCGCAAGGTAGTGTACAATCTGGTCATGGTATCTGTCATCTGTTTTACTTTGCTTTGCCGTTTGCAAGAAAATGTCAAGCAAGTATGCTGTATATATGTCTATAGTGACTTAGTTTTTAATTTCATTGTCATTAAATATTCTTTTTCGTTTTTCAATTTTTCGCCTTGGAACTTTCAATAAACTTCACAACATTGAATGAAAGTGAAAATATTAAGAGGAAAGTAATAATTGGTAAATAAATAATAATTAGTTATTTTTTAAAGTTGCAGTTATAGGGCGACGTAATATTTAGACTATTGTATCAAGGAGAGTGGTATCCTTGTTCTCTTGTGATTGCAGTGCCTTACAGCAACTTTATATTCTTAAGAATTTGGATTATATTAAGGTATTTAAAATAATCGTCTCTTGAGTCTGACAACAGTATTAATGTAATATATATATATATATATATATATATATATATAAATATATATGTATTTGTATAAATATACATTTTCTCATATATTTTTATACAGTCCCGAAAATGCTGCTTAAATTTTTACATTGAAGCCCTTTGTTAGTCATCATTAAACGATTTGTTAATTATAAATTAATAATTTATTAATTATAAATTAATAAATAATTAAACGATTTATCAATCGTTTAATGATTATTGACTTAAAAATCAAACAATAGTAACAAAAGAAAAGGGAACGTTTGACCGTCCTAACTAGATCGCGTCTATAGGTGTGACATAACAGGACAATGACTGATTAAAAAAATATTGGAAGCAAATCATAATTTTTGGTAAATTCAATTTTGAACTGTGGATATCAAACAATCGGCGCAGCAATCATGAGATTAACGCCTATTGCCAATATTGATTGTAACAGTAAATGTGTACCAAGGCAGTACGAAGTTTAAATTTCCTGACTTATTCTGTTACCTGTACATCTTAAGATCTTGACTTTATACGCGTTGTATACTCAGCCTCCACTTGTTTCTATGTTTTTCTGCTTCGAGCAATGTTATGTATTGTATACGATTCACATATCTCAACGTATTAAGTTTGTATGCTCGAAATCTTCTATCACAATGTAATTTATCATCGCATTTGAACATCATACGTGCTTAGCGTTAATAAGCGATTTTGGTTTGTTTATTTATGAAAACGGAAAAATATGTATTACTAATATATTAAATAAATGTTTGCATTTAACTATAGAGATATAATCGATTTAATTCATGAAAAATCTTGCAATTCCTCCTTTGTCTCTCACTATGGAGAGCAGATATTGATAATTGTAGATTACATTGTGTAATTTATAGGGACTAGAAAAATTTAACACCTTGATTATCATCGAATAAGATGAGCTCAGCTTTCTTTGCAGCCTCCAGCGTCCTGAGTGATCTGATTAATACTTCTGTGTCAAGACCATGAAATTCTGAATACAAAACAATTTTCAGTAATTATTATAATGACAATAATAGTTTATAATGACAACACAACAAATACACGAACAAAATTGATAGGGAAGACTCAATTTGACTCTATTCAATGGCTTATATCTTAAGATTGTATAATGTACCTTGCTCAGAAGTATCTTCTCCTTGTGTCAATTCAAACAATGTGCATACCGATCCGATAAAACCATTCTCCTGTGCCCAGTTGTACATTATATCACCCCATTCTTCCAAAGTATGCCAATAAACCAACCACCTCTGTTTGGTCTTGTCCAATGGGGTGGCATTACCTGATTTTCTCAATTCCTCCAATATCAGTAAGATTGTCTCTGATGGTAGTTTTCCTGTTTGGCCAAGCGCAGTCAAGGTATTTGTGACATTTGTGGATTGGTCAGACAATCACAATATATATTGCATAAATACATAAATGTTCCAGATACACAGTGAGTAAATTCGATATAATGGGTAAAAAGGATACGATTGATGGCAGTGTTATTGAACACAGGATTTGTGTCTACCTCCCGCACGTCTATGACGGCCTGCTTCGTGGTGCGATAATACTCGAGCACCAGGCTCCTCCAAGCTGCAATTTGCTTGGACCGGGTATCCGCGTGAGGTTGAAGTCTATAATAATAATAATATACAATATAAACTTTATGAGTATTCCCTACTCTTAAATACTTCTCGAATTCATATTGTCGTTACATTTTCATATTTATGAAAAAACGCGACAAGCCCTTACTTTTTTTCGCTTAATTTTTAACCTAATTCCAAACACGGACGAAACGCAGACCGCATCGAGACGCGTTTATAATGTTGCATGTGGTAATGAAGTATTTTGTTTTCTCTATCTTTCTCTTTTTTTTTCGAGATGAAATTTTATCACGATTTTGTTACACGGATATTTCTGTCCGCTGAAATGATACTTACGTAAAAAACGGTGGAAAACTATATTGCCAGGGCCAGTCAATTTCTGCCATTGTTACAACGCGCATCTGTCACTGGGACAGAGGTCACACGTGCGACTGACGACGGTCACACACTTCACATACTTCACATACTTCACACACACACACACACACACACACACACAAAACGCAGAATAATAGAATTGCCGTTCAATGTGTTTAAAGATTAAGCATTTAACGCTTAGATATAGAATGTTGGACAATGTGTTACAATAAGAGACCATGTAGTAATTGATTTCTCGTAATGTGTTCATTTTTAAAGGAAAGATTGGGAAGAAAGTTAAAAAAGAAAAAAAATTGTTGGTTCTTTTTTTTATAAGCTCCAATTGCAAAAGGGTTACAAGGTTCACTCAATCGCGATATGCTATATTTTGTATCAGTATGGATGAATAATGATGATCACATTTGGTGATTTATAGAATCAAGTACATAATCTTTGTAAAGTCCACGATAATACTCAAAACGAATCGTTCGTTTCTTTTATTGGCACCTCAAGCAAGTTGCAAAATTGCTGCTTTAAAGGTATCTAGATTTTTGAACATCTTTCTCATGTAATTTTGGTCCTGTTATTACGATAATAAATCATGACACATTGGGCAAGAGATGTAACAACAGTTCTCAAGGTGGCAAAATGTACTGATCAACATCTTCACTTTCATAAATAGCATGAACAATATACCTATCTTGAGTCATAGTAGGTTAGATCAGCATTTCATCTATCATCGCATGATCGCAGCGTCAGCGGCCTTGATATAGAGAATATGGAACAATTTATCACGTACGAAAATGTTTTCAATCTTGCGTATTCCATTTCGCGGAAAATTGCAAAAAAATATACATACAAAATTATATTATTTCGTTTCCTGGAAGGGAAAAACGAAACATTAAGTATTGGTTGTGTAGCAAATAATCTTGACTGGATTATATACACCTGCTTTACAATTACTTAAATATTATGTTACTTGATCAGCAACGATCGCCCGACTGTTAGTAACATTTGTGCGAATACAACTTTATATTATAAAATTCGTAGTGTATTCATAAGAATAATTTATCTATCTGGAAATATACTTCATACGAGTGAGATCACACACAGGAGGTAAAAGTATAAGAGAAAAAAATTATACAACACCGTGATATAAAAAAATCTTATATTCATCATTGATATTTCAAAAATTTATTACAATATATAACTTAATTAATATACAGAGCACGGTGTACGGGAGTGACGTTTATTTAAAAATAAATATTCTGTGCCCGGAAAAAATCTGGGATTATATCTGAAATGGTGAGAAATCCTGCAGAACAATCACCCGAAATTCATAAAGTCGGAATTTGTCATTTCTCATAGGACTTGCATTTATAATCAGTTATCTCTTATCGATAAAGTTATCTTTGTCGATAAATTTATCGTTTGTACAGAAATTTTATCACTCACGACTCCACTTCCTGACACCTTCCAACACTGTTTACCTTTAAAAACGCACATTTTAAAATCGATCTACCCGTTAGGAAAAATCTGAGATATTAATCTTGGTGACGATAACAAATGAAAGCATGCCCGATTCTGTCCTAGTTTAAAATTACATTTAGCCATCTCCATTTTGTTCTAACCGTTCACTCGTCAGGCTTTGAAGAATCGTACGACGCGGACGACGTACTGCTTGCATATCGGACATTCGGACATTTGTTTACCGCAATTGATACAGCAAGCCATATGACCGCATTCCAAGATCACACACTCGATCGGCGCGTCCCAGCAAATTTTACATATCTCTTCTTCACTCAATCCTTCCACATCTGCAATAATTTACCCAATAATTAATAATCGCGGATATAAAACAGCAATTGAAGACGATGAATCGGCTAATTATCAAGTATCTTGTATGTCATGTCATGATGGGACATCATGTTACATATAGAAATTACATATTAAAAATTACGAACACTTGAATAAACACTATCACAATTACGATCTATAATATAAAGCTTATTTTATCTTACCCTTTCTAGATTGCTTATATTCGTGCCACAATCTCGACACTCTGTTAAGTAGCTCTTGCCTCTCTACACAGCCTTTATAATCTACACGGTTTATACTCAACAGACTTTTTAATTGTTTAATATTTAGATACTCTAGTTCCGACGCTTCCTTTATATCTGATAATTGCACTTTATCCGGCCACTGTCAAAGGAAGATAGGGATGTTGTATGAATACATACATAGAGTGCACAAAGGGTATGTACCAATTCAATCTCGTTTGTTTAACCGAAACTATCAACTTGAAAAAAGATATGTATGTACATGCACATGTACATACAATAAAATAAATTTAATTATACATTTCACAGAGATATATATACATTGGTTATCAATTCTCATACCGTAGGAATTTCTGTGACCATATCTGATTGTACTCTGTTTGGCGTTTCCGAAACTTCATCCTGCTCGGTAATGACCGGCTCCGGTGCGTCGGTCGCACTGCTATCGCATTCAAATACTTCCTCTATCTCAACGTTATTATTTCTCGGATCCTCGCTAGGCGATTCATTATCGTCAGTACTAAGTGGTACACTTATTACCGGACTGCTATCACTTTCGGTTACTTCTTCTGCGATCTCGATGTCTTCACTTGCTGTGGGTTCTGTTCCTGCTTGCGCATCATCGCGTGTTACCTCACTTTCGGCACTAACATTTGGCATATCCTCTGGCCTGTTTACAGAGACGCCGACCCTGGATCTGTTAAGAAAATTACAGTGTCTTAAAACAACACATTCCCTCTGCTGTATATTTTACATATAATTATTTTACAATATTGATTCTCTTTAACTCTTTATTTGTTTTAAGGCCATTGTTTGTCGACATCAACAGGCTGATTGTTTGTCAAGTCATTAAAAATAAAGTGGTTAGAAACAGTGGAAAATTTTGATCTTTTTAATTTTTTCAAAACTCGGTGAGTCAGTAATGGTAGATCTTAGGACACATATTTGTGTATGAACTATTTTGCCTTTTTCCCTACAATTTACCTCGTCGATACAATTATCCCATCTTTGGAAGTATTGGCCTAGACTATTGAGAATAGTCACCCTGCATATTATTATACTCTTTGCTTATCAGATTATCTTTTTAAAATTATTCAATACTAATTATCATTTCACCACATCTTTTTGGAAACTTTGAAAATATTTATATTTATACACGCTTTTATTACGTAAAATAAAACGTACAATGATTCCCTGGTAGCATTTTGCGAGCTGACGTTTGTACAACAGTCCGTACTCAAACAAGGGTCAGTTCCATTAGCAAAAAGCATTAGTACATGCACCAAATCTTCTTTCTCTGAAATCAAAGACTAGTCTTGTCAAATCTTTCTCATTGCGATATATGATTAGTATTTTCTTCAGTGGGACTGAGACATGTCTTCGTTATTACACTGTAATATGTGTTATTTTATCAAATGTGCTTACTCATTTGGATTTGAGATATAATATGAACAAACAATTAAAGATGTATAACAATTGTTCAGATTATGATACACTAGATAATATGTGGATAGTAACATTTAATACTATAATAGAATATTTGGTGTTCTTACATTAAATTCGCAACGAGATATCTTTCCATGTTCTTTACTTTCTGATTGCCTAATTTATATTACAAAAATAAAATTTTATAAATTCTATAGGATTAATATTTCCCACAAGGACATGTTATTGTGTAACAAAATATTAATTGGTGATATGTCAGTGCACGTACCAACGCATCCTTTGATGGAAACTTTCTTCGCCACAAGATATTGCCGTAAATCTCTAGAACGCATTTGTCTAATTTGGTTCCTTACGAGGGGCCGCCTCGACAGTATACTACAACTGTCGCAGGCAAACACTTTGTCCAGCCGTTTAATCACGCATTCAGAGCAAAAGTACCTCAGACAGTCCATACATTGTTTCTAAATAATATAAAATACACATGTGTCATGTAATTATCGTTCCTTGATAAAGTGAAAAAGAAATTACAGCCCAAGTTGAGCTGAAGCAGAGGTCCAGGATTCCTCAAGAGAGGTTAATTCAGAGTGTCTAGAGGTAGCTTGGAAGTAGAAATTCAATTCTTCACGTTATCTAGTTACTTCTCTAAACAGTGAACATAATAAAAACCGTGAATACATTAGCGCATGATCTCTGATTGTAAGTTACTTTGTGGCTGAGATGAAAAATCATTAGAATATCCCGATGATATTTCCGTTTATTAAGAAATTCCATCATTCAAGAGATACACGCAACTCATCGTCGTCGTGCGATTTGTCGAATCGCTATCGAGACAGCGAGATCATTCGCCGATCATCGACCGCTGAAGGAGCGCTAACTTTTCCGAGAAAGACCCAAGTACTCACTTTCCTCTTAAACAAATTGAACTTCGTACTACATGCCTCGCAAGCCATCTTACTGGAATTGCTGACTCCGCTCGTTCGTCGGTCTGAAAAGTGATTTTCGTGAGATACGCGAGGCCATTTGGGAGAATGTTAATCAGCGCTACGCGAACGGGACAAATGTCACACCGTACGATTCTACGTAAATTATGATAAGATGAATACTACACGCACGTCGTAGAGGCGACATAACAGAGGTTGTAACCTTTTTAAATCGATATCATAGTATTATTATCGGTGCAGTATGGCCGAGCCGAATCGGGAGAAAACAAAAAGTGCCGATGATGGGGGCCGATGTCGTATCGCCGTGATATACCGTCGTCTCTTCTCCCAACGTGTGTGATAACACGTCTTTAATTATCATGCGAATCAGGAGACCGCGATATGTCTCAGGCGTCACGGGCGTCATAGCGCGCCGACTACTGTGACATGTGATCGAATTCTGCCGTCTGCGGGAACTTTGTGTCTTTAACGATACGTCTCCTGCCGTTATTAAGCCCGTCTCATAATGTATTGTAATTGCACGCAGTCTCAAAGACACTGTACATTGCGCTAGCATTGAAGACTGGGACTTGTGAGAAGTATTGATACTTCAGTGAGTTTGAATGGTAAATGGAAGTGGCCAATCGTTTATTCCTTTTCTTCTTAACATTCTATAATTTTCACGATCTTGAAGGACTTAAAAAAAACTATACAAAAAAAGTCACCAAGTAATTGAAATCTTTTTAAAAGTGGTATGATTAACTCAGACAGCAAAACTTGCGCGAACAAATTCTAAGCAGTGAATTTCTTTAAGCTTAGAATTTCTCGATACCAAAAGAGAGATCAAACACGGGATTTGTTCCATCCAGATTAAGGCCGTGTTCCAAAATTCACTGCCAGCGTGAAAAAGTTATAGTTTACGTGACACAAACTATTTTCAGTACTGCCAGTGAATTTTGGAACACGGCCTATGTGTCGCCAAAATGCTGTAGCCAATCAACGTCCCGAATGTCGCGTGTTCATAATTTCTCTATTTCCGTGCAAGCAAGGTGCTGAATGGCTACCGCAGTGTTCCTTATCCAACTTCCGCTTGGCGTGCCACGTCCTCTATACAACCGGCCTAACGGCTCTTCGTTAGTATTTCGTATTTCGGTGTGTTATGGATGCAAATAAGTAAGTATTACAATAAATATTATAATATTATTATTATTGTATTACAACAGAGAGAAACCTGAGAGCGGCCAACACAGCATTTTCTGCGTGACACCGACTTTCCGCACTGGGAAAGGACGCCATCTGCATCCATTTCGAGAGGTTACATCCACTTTCAGGTCTCGGTGATGAAATCTGCATGTGGCGGAAGTCCGTGCTACATCCGACATCCACTTTCAGGCGGTTTATGTCCGTGCTGCAACCACAGTTGCCATCTCCATACCATCTCTATGCCTGAAGATCTAAAAAGAACGAGGGGGGGGGTGGAGGGGAGGAACAGGAAAAATAAAAATACGTATTAAATATTAAATCTTCGAATACATGTTGCCGTATCAAAGTCTCCTGTATAATAAACGATTTGACACATCTGGAGACGCATGACGTATCGTTGCCCGCGTCCCGTTTCCAAATTCAGCATCCTGCCCGCTCCGGACATTCGCTCGTGGCGCACTGACAGTGGCCGTCGGTGAGCATTCGATCCGCTCGGAGGATCGTTGTTAATGTGTTAATTAACGCGACGAGACTCCGATTATAAATATCCCGCGAGTCGACGAAATATCTGAACTTTTGAAAAAAGCATCAAAGAAAATCACGTTGATGTTGTCATGGGTGAAATCTCACCCTGGTATATATTTTTTTTATTTTCGAAATAGAAAAGGCCGAACGGATGCAATTAAATGTGTATTTATCATCATTGAATATTAGATGAAAAGTAGAAGAGTTATTGTCCGGAGCGGATAATCTAACATCAAATAAGAACGAGACAAAATTCGCATGGGATGAAATTCTATTTTTTAACGCTACCATGACCTTTAATTATTCTCCGAAAACGGCGTCACAACAAGCTTGACACTCTGTACAATTAGTTGCCAAGACATTTTCGAATCGTACACATTCCTCTTTAATTAACATAAAGCTAACTGAGAATGTCCGATGCTTCGACAGAGTAATTTTCTTGATTTTCAGTAATCAATAAATAGAGTGCATCAATGTCGCGTACAGCCAGAAAGGCCTCCTCGCATTCCCCCTCGTCGTTCCGGAACCTTCGAGCGAAAAGAAGAGACTTGCCCGAGGGCAAAACTTTCGGTTTTGCTTCAACCGCCGCCCGCCGAGCGGGCCCGCAATGTTTACATCGCGGGCCGATTGTGTTGATCGGCTCGCGAGCGACGACACTTTTCGCCCTTCGTATTAATACTCGCGCGCCTCGCGTACTTGACCTCATTCCATCAACAGCAGCTGTGCGCGCGACACGCTCGTCACTTCCGTCTCGTGTTGAATTGAAAGAAATGTATCTTATCGTTCCTCGAGATACTCAATCCGTCGGCATCGCGTTGATTGAACCGCACGGTCGAATCGCGAGTATCGGCATTAGAAGCGTGAGCGAGTGAAATCCGATGGACTCCAGCAGCCGGGAAGCAGGACGCCGGCAGCGATACCGGTCACGTTTCCAGGTATGTGGAATCATTTATTATGCGGGAGGTCTCCGATAACAAGAGCGGACGTTTGACGAATTTTCCGGGAATAAGAAGTCGGAATTTCGCGCTCGGCATTCACAATCCGTCATCATCCGGCTAGTAATCATCACTTTATGAATTTGCAATTACTCTCGTCAATCTCTGTCTGTCTATCTATTTGTTGCGTTGTTGTATACAAAAGATATTGATCCAGACAGAGACGGGTAACGGTCCATCATGAACGCTCGGATCTCTAATTCTTCATGTTCTCGATCAAACATTCTGAATAATTCCCAACTGTATGAGAGTATTACCGGGTCTTGTGTAGAATATTCAACCTCATACCTTCTTCTTAGACTGCGACCATTTTTGTTTTCGCTCAGCGCTTCTTTCAAGTCTGTTTACTTTCGTTGCGAAATCTAAATTTAAATGTCCATTCGTAAAAGAGTATTTCCGAGAGCACACAACTGTTGTCTCCGCTTCTTGTTGTCATTTTTTTTCGTCAGCTCTTTCAAGAGCTCCTATCTAGACTTTCTTCAATGTCAATGATAGAAAAGAAATCGTAGCGAATATTCTCCACTCTTCCCGACCAAACATTCCTTCTCTACCGCAGCTTACCAACCAAGAACGCTGCATTTTTGTTCCAGACGTTGCGGGAAGCAAGTCCGGCGGACGCGGATGCCGCACCGGAGGATCCGGTTCGAGCACAGCAGGGTCGGCCGGAAGGTAAAGTTTACAAGTTTCCTACACATCTGTGTTCAACTCTTTACAATCTTTGCCTCTGCAATTTGTTCCTCGTCAACTCTCTTGAAAACTTCGTCTCATTTAAATTTTCAATGTTGGAACAAAAATATTGAGATAAAAATCCCATATTAGAATATTTCCGTATTTTCGATTCGTCTCGATCAAAGATATTCTCTCTCTACCGCAGATTATCTGACTGGGAAAACTATTTTTCTGTTTCAGTTATTGCGGAAAGCAACAACAATCCGGCAGACGCGGATGCCGTACCGGAGGATCCGGTTCGGGCCAAGCAGAGTCGGTCGGAAGGTAAGTTTACAAGTTTCCTACACATCTGTTGTGTTCAACCCTTTACGATCTTTGCCTTTGTAACTTGTTTCTCATCAGCTCTCTTGAAAGCTTCAAGTCCCATTTAAATTTTCAATGTTGGAACAAAAATATATAAAGATAAAAATTCCGTATCAAAATATTTCCGTATTTTCGATTCGTCCCGATCAAAGATATTCTCTCTCTACCGCAGGTTATCAACCGGGAAAATTATTTTTCTGTTTCAGTTGTTGCGGAAAGCAACAGCAATCCGGCGAACGCGGATGCCGCACCGGAGGATCCGGTTCGGGCCAAGCAGAGTCGGCTTGAAGGTAAGTTTACAAGTTTACTTACTATAGTCTTCTGTTTGACCCTTGGCGATCCAGAGCTGGGATATAACTTCCGGCTCGACTTGAGTTACGATCGCAGAGGGTAAACTACTCTTTTAATCGTTGGTCCCGCACTCGTTGGTCTGATCTGATGAGCGAATGTGAATTTTTTGTTACAGAGTTGAAGCGGAACGTGGCCGGCTCTGACTGCAAGTCGTTTCGGTGAGTCAAAATGAAATGAGAAACAATATTCTGCATGACGGATGTGGAACTAAAAAATATCGTTCGAGTCAATGCAAATTGCAAATAGATTCTTGCATGTATGTGTTTGTGACGTTGAATAAAATACATTGCTCGAAACAATCAGGGGATTACTTGATCGATAGCCTGCATTACATACGAGATTTAAAATACCGAATGATTCTCCTTTGATGTTCATTTGAATAAGAGATATTTATGTCTACAAACGCGAAAACCGTCATCAGCTGCTTTATTTTCATTTTTCAAGCGGGCCGCAGAATTATTTAACAATTATTCCACAATATTCAATTGTCCGTGTAAAATATATTCATACGCATAAATGCCTATACCGTTTGGCTACTTTTCTTTTATTTCCAAAACTTATTTCCATAAAAGGCTGTAGAATTATTTGGCAATATTGTCCATTCGTCACGATCCCTATTGTCTCGAGTAGCGTATAACGCGCGCAGAAATTGCGCCAGCGCACGCCGAGCTTGAGGTATCCTCGCTCGCGTGCCTTTGAATATCGCGACCGCGGTTATCAATATTTTTACCCGCGTTTTTACCCGCGCTGCTAATAAAGAAAGCTTAAATTCTCATTTCGCCAAAGTATCGCGAACGTAAGCTTCGTGACGGAACTATCATGCGTGAAAACTTTGCCCCGCTCTCTCTCTCTCTCTCTCTTTGCGCTCCCTCGGGCTGACCGGTTTCTGATTGTCTAATCTTCCCTCGTGCATTCGCGAATATTTCGCTCGTAGATATCGATACTCCCGCATTTTCGCGACTTTCAGACGCGATCGCGAAAAGCACCGTAAAAATCCGTTGGACGAGTCGATAAATTTTCGCACGGTTCTTGCTCCTCGTCGATCGAGTTTACAGAGTCCGTTTCGCAGCGCGTAAAAAGTTTCCACCGATGTCGACGTAAAACGTTCGTTAATTGACGCAAATATCGCCGTTCTGATACTAAGTATCAACCGCGTCGCGAAAGTGTGGCGAAAGTGTAGCAATCAACGTGGGACGCGCTGCAAGATGGATGCTGCGCGACATGCGGAGAGCGGCAGCTTGGGCGGACATGGACGGACATTGGTGAATCTGGTTGGATGCAACGGGACATCATCAATATCATCATCGGTGAGCGTTTGACTCAATGCTCGCAGAGAGCTCTTTTATTATTACATTGTGCATGCCGCAAATTTGCATTGACTTTTGTAACGAAAAGTATATTCCGTGAATTATTGCCGTATATTATGGCCATATATTACTGCCATATATTGTTGCTATATATATTATCGCCATATATTGTTGCCGTATATTGTTACCATATATAAAATTGCCACATATTGCCATGTATTATCGCCATATATTGTTGCCGTATATTGTTACCATATATAAAATTGCCACATATTGCCATGTATTATCGCCATATATTATGGCCGCTTGAAATCGCGCAAACAATCGAGAAAACTGAATTTGCCGATAATCGCAAAGGCGCGCGTCACGGACGGATGACAGCAGCCCGTCTCAGGGCTACCCGATAACAATACCGTTGCTGCAATTTAACTTTAAACCACAGCGGCCTCCGGTCGCAGGAAACTTTCCATCGCGGATTAACCCCTCGAGCGGAATGTTCCCGAGAAGCGCTCTTGACATGAACGCTGATTATATGGGAATTTGCCTCGTTAGGGCCTCGTCGCGGTATCTCGTTGTCGCGGAAAATAAGGAAGAAAGGAGTTAAACATCCGCACCGTTGCGAAAAGAGGGGCGATCCTTGACGTCCCTTCGCGAGTAAAATGTTAGACCTTTGCGAACGCGCGAACGTTAAATTCCACCGCGGCTGCGAACGTCCCCCGACTAGTTTCTTCGCGGAAACTGAATCTTCATAACTCGCGCTTGAGCGTGCGTTGAGATCTCTGTCGAGGGTGACACAACTCGCGTTGTTCTTCGATCGATCGATCAGTTGAAAAGGAAAAAAATGCGGAATGGCGCCGACACTTGAGATGCATTTTGCCGGAGTTGGAAAATTCTCAACGCAGAGTCATTCGTAACCGATTGCACGATTGCACGATTGCACGGTGAATACAACTTTTGTTTCACTCGGTGATATCGAGCCTTCTTCGATAAGACAGCCACACTCCAGGTTAGTTCAACAACAAAATGGAAGAGAAATGAGTACCGCGAGTCCATCGATTGGTTAGACACGACTCGTACTCACAATTGCCTTATAAAGTTGACACGACATTGTGCGCTTTGTAGACTAATACAAGTTACTGCAATTATTATATCTATTTTGCGTGGTGACAATATTTCGTAACTTATGTTTCTCGCTTACTTGCACCGTAACTTTTGCCCGCGAAAGGAGAGATAAAGCAATTGTTACACACAAACGCATATCCATACACGTTACTATATTTATTATGGCAGCATGGTACATTACGCTCTGGTACATTTCCTGAGCACACGAACTCGCGTTGTCTCGCGAGAGCGCGTCAATACAGAGTACGAAATTGCGCCGCACGGTTGTCGAAAAAAAAAAGAATTTCGCGCTGAAAGGTTCGAATGATTATCGAGAGACTTGCGTCTCTCGTCTCCTCCTCCTCCTCCTCCTCCTCCTCCTCCTCCTCCTCCTCCTCCTCCTCGTGGCCATCTTGAGCATCTGTTTTGTTTCGACGTGCTCTGCGAGAATTTTGAGTCTGTACCTTCTCGCTTCCAGCGTTATCAATCGACAAGATGACCGCGACGAGAAACCAGCAGTCTCGAACTGATTTTCTAACGGCTCCTCCTTAATCGCGAATCACTTTGCACGTGATTGATTGCACGTTACATATGATATATTACAAGCACGAGACTGATACTTTATTGTCCGTCCATGCCTCTGTAGTTGTATGTAAATACAAAGTCGTATCGTACACGCATTACATAAATGACTAAATCGATAAGAAAGGAAGAGGGAGCAAGAGAAACAATATTCTCACTGTACAATAAATATAAAAATACACACATCAGATCGTTAGAGCGTCAAGTTTTACAACACCGACGACTAGCCAGAAAACGTTCCCGGCAGCTTCCCCCGCGTATATTTTCGATCGGGTGTGTGTGTGTGTGTGTGTGCACACGGTACACTGAGAGAAAATCGTGTTTTTTCATCGTTCCAGCGAAAAAGTAACAGCAGCGTATACAAGATTATTGTCATTATAGGATTATGTCAGTAGCATTCCCTGACGATGATTGTTTCATTCAATTCACGCAATTATAGTGACAAGCACGAAATATTTTCTTCTCAGTGTATCACATATACGTCTGAGAAAATTTGATCTATCTGACTGCATCTGACTGTGATTACGGTAATGGTGTGCGTCTCGCGTGGTATTAACACCAACATCGACTCGAAAGCAGAACGATGCCGTTGCTTTGCAATGGATGAGCTTCTTTTTGAGAGCGCGAGGCAGGCGATCAGCGATCCGGTTTCGTATTCGTGGAGCAAGTTGATCTGTCGTTGATTATCTGTCAGGATTATTCAATTTTCGGGCCCCGAGAAATCTCGGACTTATCGTCCGATCGAAAATAAATCCAGAGTCAGAGTCACGGGAAACCGATTTGGCGAACGCTACACACGGAACCGTCCGGACGATCGCGCGGAGTTGTTATCATCTTCATCGAGATTGACGCGGGTCAAAAGTTTTGACCCTTTTCCTTGTTCTTTGGGAGAAGAGACCTCGCTTCACTCTCTCGGGGACCTCTCTGTTTGCGAAACGAGAGAAAGCTCACGAATCCACCGTGAGCTTACGTAATTATACAATTGTACAATTGAGATTCGATATAATTACATAGACGGGTGTACGGTGTTCTTTGCGCTTTGCATCGATATCCTCGTGGGAGTCTCCTCGTCGAGGTCATTCGGGATCTGGCTCCAATCCTCGTCCCCTTCGTCCGCGTCCTCGTGCACCGAATCTTTCCTGCGAGTTACAAGTTTTTCTTTCAACTCAGAAGCGAACGCTAACAAACATGGCGAATGGAAGGGAGATAAATCTTTTTGCTTTGATGGCTCCTTGACCGAACACTCGAGACAAAAGTCACTCGGTCACTCTGGCGAGTTTTTTCAAGAGTCTCGAGAACTTTAGAAAGATCGTGTTAGATCGTATACTAACTGATATTTGTTGCTGGACGGCAGAAACAAGGATTTCGGGCAGTCCTTGAAGTAGGGCCAGCATTCGCCATGAAACTTGCCGCGATTCTCCGCTTCGACGTATTCCTTGAGGAGATTCGCGAACGGCGATCGACTAGCGCTGAAACGGGGAGAAAGAAGAAAGGGAAATGAAATTATGTTTGTCTTTGTTTGGTTTTGTTGACGGACGGACACGGAGTGCGTCCTGTTTTCAACGAGAGACTCACGTAAAGAACAGCTTCAGCATCTCGCCGATCAGACCAAAGTTGCTCAAAGGGTGTCCCTGGACCTCGCAGATCGCCCTCAACAGGCACGCCTTCCCGTTCATCCCCAAAGTGTTCAGCATGTCCTCGGCGGTACCGTAGAGCAGGGCCCTCTCGCCACCGTGGAACGCATTCTTCGGAGGTGTTATCTCCCGCTTGTGCAATCTGCGCTTTATGAACGCGGCGATGAAGTCCGCCATCATCATGCCGGCCTGACGGCTTTTGAGATTCCTGTCGAAGGCCGGCGGCAAGCCGCCATAGGGGTTCTCGTTGTCGGTCAAGCCTAGCTTGTCGAAGTCGACTGTGTGTGTGTGTGAACAAGAGTTTACAATTCCATTATAATGCATATCTGTCGAACGCGATCGCCGCGTTCTTCTCTCCCTTCCATCTCTCTTTCATTCAATATCACGCGATATAAATGCGAGATAAATCAACGGGCGAGCGCGCTCGATTTCCGGGATCGAGACTACTCTACGAGGGGGGGGGGCGGGAAGGAATAGTCAAGTTTTCAAGAAAGATCACGCATTCGCGCGCTGCTACGTCGCTCGCTAACTCGAGAACTCACTCGTGAATGGTAGACTGATGGTCATGTTGCTGAGGAAACCGTAAGGTGGATGCCTGACGAACGGCAATGCCAACGTTGGTGTGATTGTCATGACGGTGCCGGGCGGTAGCGCGATTCGACCGTCGTTTGTGAACCAAAAGACCCTCTTCTGTCTGTGATGCGGTCTCTGATGAGAGGACTCGTCCGTAGTCCCGGCGTCGGACGCGGACGACGACGACGACTCCTTCAGGACGGCGAGACCGAGCAGCAACAGAAGCCCTTTCCGCGTCGTCATCTTGCTCGCTCGTGCGACAGCTGCAATTAGAATCGGCATCGAGCGGCATTCAGACTCTAGCGCTGCATTGACGACGAAAATACTAATCTCATATATGCACACATTGCTATTATATAGTTACCTTTATTTATCGTTATTGGAAGGCAACAAAAAGAAAAACGACAAGGAGAAAATAATTATCGTTCGCAAGGAGACACAAACACTGTTTTCTCTCGCTACATTCCCAGGGTTAACAGTCACACACAGTCTGCTGGGAGTTTCTCGTTTCTGTGTGTGTGTGTGTGTGTGATCTTTCGCGAGAAATTTCACACCCCTTGAGACATTCGAGCAAGCTGGGTGGGTGCACGAGTCGTACAGATTAGCTCGATGGTTTTATTTAGACGCTTTAGTGGACGCGCGCGCGCGGGTGTTGCGTGCGATTTTCAGCCTCTCACAAGGCGCGTCGGCGCGCGCGCGCGCGCGTTTCAAGTAGGCCGCACGACAGATCGCGCGGAATTATTTGCGATAAATCGCGCGTTGGTACGTCGCGTATACATGCGTGTATATTATAGGATGTATTGCAGCCCACACGACTTATACGGTACCCGGTGTGAATCTCAGATGACTGTCGGCATCGAGCCGACGTCAAGGGGGAAAGTCCGGGGACGCGGCAGGTGGATTTCGTCGTTCGCGCGTCGCCTGGCTACATCCTGTTCGCGCGCCGCAACATTTTCGCCTAATTGATATTCGGGACGAGAGCGCCTCGGGCTATCGCTCCGGCGAATTCGACATTAGTAATTCAATTTGTGGGTAACGGGGGTAGAGCTTTTCGGTACGCGCGATGTCTCGTCGTTGTCGCGTGCAACCGCACTTTCTGCTCACGATTCATCGTTTGGTCGTATTACTTCCAACACGATCGTGCCTGAAATACCGCGGTGTCTCAGGCGTGAAAAATAACGTCACCGTCATTTATGCGTTGTGTTTGAAATGAATATTTTGATATTCCGCGCACACGTTCGAAGAAAAGAAAAAAGGCCCCGCGCCTTATCGCGCTCATCTCGATACTAGACGAGACTCCGACGAGATCAACATATCGCACAGGATTGTAATTCTGCTTAACGCGCTAATTACATTATCAGCTCAAAACTGACGCGAGTGCTGCAGCAGTTGGCGCTGCTATAGCGTTGATGATAACAACCCTACACGCATATACGTATATATATATATATATATATATATATATACCGCTACCGATAAATTTCTTTTCTCTTAGAGCAAAGGGAAAAGAAGAAGACGAGCGACGATGATTGTTCTTGAATTTAAGTCTCGAAGGGAGTTATTAACGAAGAGAATTAACCATTTCCTTTCCCTTCAGCCGTGTTCAAGAGTGTTTGTCCTCCGCGAGATTTTCATTCGGCACGACTCGTCCTCCTCGTGCGATAATTACACGCTTTCGCAAGAGCGTTCGCGTTCCCGTTCGATGCGCGCCGCGATACCACGTACATCGTACATCGGTTAAATCGCGCAGCGTACCGTCTTAATTATGATAAACGCGCATGGTGCAGCCTGATTGTTATCGCGTGGCGACGCGCTCGAGTCGAACTGCGTGACGCACCGCGTTGTCGTCGTCGTCGTCGTCGTCGTCGTCGTCGTCGTCGTTGTCGTCCCTACTTACGGGACATTACGGGTGTGGGCCAGGTTCACTAGGCTTCGGCCATACGCGACCAGTCCACGAGGTTCGGTTTGATCGGTGTAACAGTATATAAACTGCGAAACCGTACTTAAGGGGAACCGGGCGACGCTGGGCTGAGGAAGTGTGCTCTAGAAAAACGCCGCACGATCCTCTCGTACTTAGCCGTATATAGGGGACTTGCGGGTCAACTGGCTCCGGGTATGTGAATGGGTCTCCTGGGTGTATGCGCTTGTCGCGCGAGAGACACGGTGGGGGGGGGGGGGAGGAAGTCGCAAAATATTCCTTTTTTGAACATAGGTACTTTCCCTGAGCTTCGTCGAACATGTGTGTTTTGGTCTTCTGATGTACGCGGACGTATAACAATAGCGCTCACACACACACACACACACACACACTCACACAGTTATTACGCCACGCTACGTACGCTGCAGTAGCAACGACCGGTACAAGAATGATTTCCCAGCCATAATTACTTCGCTGCGCGATATTAATTACAAATGCCGGATACGTTTCGCGAGAGCACGCGGCAGAAATGGATCCTGCCAAGCAGGATCGAGTGAGTTTGCGTGACCCGATCGTGCCGCGAATATCGCCGGGCGACGTACATCTATCTCATTTTCTAAGAGACAACGGGGTAAGAAAAGGACGTTCAAGGCGAGAACGTTATTTTTCGCGAGAAATCGCGCGGCGCAGAGCGAGTTGGCCGTTGGCCGACTCGGCGTTTGATCTAGATCGAGACGGGCGGGCTGCTGGCCCACATTGTCTAACACGGCGAGAGTGAAGTTCGGCGGCGGCGAGTATAAGAAAGGTGGGCCGACCGCTAAGCGCATCGCGCGGAATACCGAATGATTGACCCGCATATTTTGATATGCGCGTGCGCGCGCGCGCGTCCGCAGGAACGTGTACGAGCGGCGAATTAAACCGCTTGCAGCAATTAGGTCCTGGTCCTACTCCGACACCACGTCGGAGGAACCGTGAACGTCGCTCGTTTTTTTGCGCGGCGTTTTTACCGTTAGCCGTGTCGAAACCGGGTCGATTTTAAAGTCTCACCCCCTCCGCCCCCCGCCTTCGCTTCGGTCAGCTCGACCCGCCGAATTGCGAATCCGCGCGATCGCGCACGCTGTTATTCGCGGTGATAACGGTCGGCCGGGGTCGCCGGCATCGATCGTCGAGCAGCGGGGCGAAGCTTCGTGTTTCGATGCGATGCCGGCCAAGCGCGGTGCAAGAAGGGAACGAGCTCGCTCGTGTTGCTTGCTCTTCTTGAAATTCGTTCACCCGGAAGGGGTTCTCCTTCCGGGTCGAAATCGAAACGCAATCGTTTCCGCACGATGCTCGCTTGTCGTTCGGATAATTCTGCTTCTACAAGCAGAACTACGATTAGAGAGAGAGAGAGAGAGAGAGAGAGAGAGAGAAAAGTCGCCGTTGACGGCCTTTCCCAGGCCGAATCCCCAGGTCCGTTTGAGCGAATCTCACGCGATGAAGCGCCGCGCTTCATTTACGGTCCCGCTTGCGGGCGTCGCGTTTCCTACCAAAACGGTTGCACTGCGCCCGATTTTATATGCATCCGTACACGTACACAGATGGGCATTTTATGTTCCTTCGCATCAAAATGCAGCGAATTCCTGACCTAGTGCCTTCTATACCCATCTTAACGGTAATATCGTTAACGTAGTCGCCGTACTTTTTAAGTATTGCGCTCTCGGTGACCTCTCTCTCTCTCTCTCTCTCTCTCTCTCTCTCTCTCTCTCTCTCTCTCTCTCTCTCTCTCTCTCTCTCTCTCGTGGAAAAAAGAAGAAGAAAGGAAGGAAAAAACAGCAACGATATATTATCTTGGTCCGCCGTTCATTTATCAACCCCGCCCGACACACGTGCACACTTTTATCAGCTCTCTTGTGGTTTTCTTGTTTCATCAGTTAATCAGTCTTCGATTGACTGTGCGGTTACATTTTCCAAGCTACGATTGAAGAGCGACACGGCGACTGACTATTGTTAATACCTGTAAAATTCTCTCTCTCTCTCTCTCTCTCTCTCTCTCTCTCTCTCTCGACCGGCATGAAACGCCATTTTTAGATGATCAATGATTTCAGATCGATCTCATGAGTCGAGTCAATTTGCGAAATTGAAAACTTCTCGAGCGTGACGCGGTGATCAATAAGCTTACTCTGGTCTGTGATCGAGAATATCTGTCCCTAAAGTGTTTGTGAATCTCGAGACGAGACCCTCCTCTCCCATGTGTCGCTGTCGTAGGAATTCCCTCGGATAATTAATTTATGATGCACAATTTGTGCGCGCTCGCGTGTTTGTACGTAGCCATGTATGACGAGCGGTAATTACTACACGCTCATAATCAGCTGCTTTCTAAAGATAAACGACACGTGCTAATGTTAACACGTAAACAATTAAATCGAGGCGAAAATGCTGAAAATGTCGTAATTAGTATTAAAAAGTTTGAACAATAAATCTCCGGTACTACTCATCGAGGAATATGTTAAGTAATTGAGAAAATTGTACCTCTGAAATCAGTTCAATGACTCAAATCTTCAAGAAGAAGAATGAGACACAGATTGATGTGCTTGTGTTACGTATGAGAGTGCAGCAATATAATATAAATCCTTTTATATCTCTATACAAATGATTATATACACAAAGTACTATACCGACAAGAAAAAATATTCGTTAGTCTCACAGCGAATTATAGCCATATCCTGTATGCTAACGATACCTTTTTTACTGATTTTGATTGACTAAAAGATATGTATGTACATATCTTTTTTTTCTTGTGCGCGTCAACACACGTCGCGTGGATAGAATGCACTAAAACGCAAAAGAAAATATTTACCTGGAAACTATATTTTCTTTTCAGACTTGTGGCGCGTGGACGTGGATTCGATTGTGAGTGAGTTTCTGGCGGTGGTTTCTCGATAAGTACAAAAAGCGGCGGGTGACGGGGTATGTATTTATTGAAAGTAGAATTCATCATATTGTTATTTCATCGAGCCTGATAAAAAGAATCAGAGATGAATTATTAGTGTGTATTGAGTATTATTGCGCGGAGTTCATTGCGACCGTTCTTTCCATAGTCGACTCGAGTACGAATGGACGGCGGGCGGCACGCACGTTGTTAAACTTGTATCAGCAGCACACCGTCGCGCGAGATCGTGCATCCGCGCAACAAATGCAAAAGCAAGATCTACCGCGATGTTCGCCGATGCATACACACACACACACACACGCACCTATCTGTATATCCGTACGAAAGCGAACGTGGCGATTCGCGGACGTCCCGCTGCCTGTCTGTACGACCGTGTCACATATACGGTTACGACGATCTAGATTGCGCAAGATTGCTTAGACGGATTAAGTTTCTACGAGTTAAATTTTTCTCCGTTAAATTCCTCCCCTCAAGTGGATATTCTCGTATAGGTCAAAGATAAGACGTTACGCGCATAATTTGATTTAAATAGATGGAACAATTCTTTATACTGCGTATTACAGTGCGTAGAAATTGATGAGATGAAGTTTAATATATTCTTTACCAAACATTCTCTCTCATTCTCTTATTTCTGCGAGAAAGCAAGCCGAGGATCGAAGAACGCGCGACGCCAACGTCTCAACAATAAATTTCATCTGTGATAAGATCACAGTCAGATTTAGATATTTGGAAAAAATTGTAGTTCCGCGAAATCGCGATGGAAAAGAGTCAATTGATCAAGCATAATATTAATAGCAGAGATAGCAAGACGTCCCGTGTTGAGGAATCGACTTGGACGTCGCCGACGACGTCAGCTGTTGAAGATCCTCCTTCGCGCACGACGACGATGCGCGAGGACGATCAGGTCGAGGCCACGGCCCGGATACGACGGGGATACGACGATTGAGTTGAGACCCGGGTCTGTGAAACCAGTCGAGTGGGCCTACAGCTGAGCGTGCACGCTCGCGAGTGAGTAGGCCTACGGAAAATCCGGGTTTTCAGAGAGGCGCGAAACACCGGCACGCGAGGTCGCGAGTGTCCTGACATGTGACTCTTCGTAATAGGGGCTCTGATAATGGACGCGCGTACTATGCGTTCGCGTTCGCGTTCGCGTTCGCGCGCGCGCGTCAAGGATGTGATTATAATAACTTGCGTAAGAAGGAAATGAGAATTTCCGAGAATGAGCGAGAGCCACTGATATATATCCCCTTTAATCACCTTTAATCAGGTGATTGAATCTGTATCGAGGGTCGTTTCGAGGAATTCAGGTTTTCTCATCGAATCTTGTGACACTCACGGACTTACGGATTGTTGTTGAGCCGGGAGATTTGAGCCGAGTCGAGCGAGTCGCGGAAGCGGTAGAGAGAATCTCGTCTTTTCATCGATCTTTTCGTCGATCGAATTTCACTGTTTCGTTTTTCATACACCTGCCTCTCATCTCAGCATCTCAGGGGATATATTGACCATCGAAAAGAAAGAGACCGCAAGAGAGGCAACAAAGTGCGAAGATCGATATCCCACTTACTACCTTTTCACACCTGCATCGTCGGAGAGAGACGAGGCTCAGTGAGATATCAATTCTTCAATCCAGTATCGGTTGCCAGAAAATATCCGTGCTCTCTGTGAAAATATATAACCCACACAGGGATTCCTCCGTTATTCCTCATCCACGCCATGTGGGCTAGCCGATGCCTTCGATCAGTAATCATAAGCCTCGAGTATCCACCACTACACGTGCCTAACCACGGAGATTAACCCGTTCGCTTACTTTAGCGAGCGCTCGTCCCGCGCTCGTCCCGCGGGATCCACCTACTCCGTCCGTCGCTGCAACGCTTTTCAAATAGTAACGATAACAAAAAAAAAGAGAAGGGGAAGAAAGAAGCAATAGAAGATGAAGAAGAAGAAGAAGAAGAAGTGCACAGCGACATAAAGAAAAAAGTCTCCGCGTCCGAGAAGTTTAATGCTTGATTAAATCTAGCGTTACCGAGGAGAGGAAGGGAGAAAGAAAGAAAGAGGCAATTTGCGATCACTCGTCGTTGACGAGAGCATACATTTCGCCGCGAAGAGAAAAAAAGTAAAAAAACGGATAAAATATCGAAATAAATGCAACAGAGAGAGAGACATCTCTAGGCTTACGCGAGAAAATCGAAGAAATAAAGGTACGGCAAACTGGTGAGTGTGAGTGAGTGAGTGAGTAAGAGAGAGAGAGAGAGAGAGAGAGAGAGAGAGAGAGAGAGAGAGAGAGAGAGAGAGAGAGAGAGAGAGAGGCAATTAAAAGCTCGGCTATCTTATCCAAGTGAGCCAACACTCTCACGATCAACATAATTACGCGCACGTTATCTCACCTTTATTGAACAACAGGCTCGATTTCCCCGCGACGATGCGCGGCGAGCTCGCGGACAGATCCGCCGCCGCGGTGGATGATATGTAGGGTAATCTTGACACACACTGATTAACAGAGCTTATTAACAGAGCTACGGCGCACTGTGCCCGCACCGTGCGGCCTGCCTGCTCGCTGCGGGTCCTCGCCGCGACGACACGGTGGGTGGCGGTGGGTGCGCTGCGATTCTTCTCTTCGCAGGCGGCGTTCCCTCTCCGGTCGAACTCCGTGTCGGTCGGGCCGATCGGATCGGCGCGGCGTACGTCGCGATGCAACCGCGAGAAACAGATTGCGCAATTATTCTCGCGCCTCGTGCATGTCCCTTATCTCTCTCGCAAATTTGCACAGCGTTTGTTATTATTGCCACCGCCGCTGCCGCCGCCGCCGCCGTCGCCACCTCCGCCGCCTCCGCCGCCTCCGCCGCCGCCGCTCCGCCGCCGTCGCCGCCGCCGCCGCAGCCGCTGCCGCCGCCGCCGCCGCCGCCGCCGCCGCAGCCGCTGCTGTTTATCGCGCGTCGTTCATTGTCGGCCGCGGCGCCGTGAAAAATGGAACGTAAGAGTGCGAGCGAGGCCGCGATCCAGGCCGCACGTTCGCCTCGACAGCCGTTCCGTTCCGTGCTATCCGGAGAACGGACGGCCGAGCGGATATCGACCGACGTACCTCTCGAATTGTGCGCGATTCTCTATCATTGCGCGTACGTCGTCCTTGTCTTTCGCTTCCGTTCGATTTTATCCGCACCGCGACATTGCCGCGATTTGCACTCGCTCTTGCCCGCGAAAATCACCACCGTTCAAATGTCGCGCCGACGAGTCTCTTTCTTTGAGGATTACAATGTGATTATAATGTAACTATAATACACACACACACACACACACACACACACACACGTGTTGACTTGTGCGCAAAGTCGAGTCCGCGAGTGCTTCTCAACAGATATGCGACACTCTCGCACCTCCGCGATCTCGCGGTGCGGCTGTGGGTTTTGAGCGACTTGAAGAGAGCGCTCTTTATGAGCGGATCAGCCCGTGAGCGTATATCTCGCGACCCTGTCTTCTCTCTTTTTGTGGACGCACGTCCACAAAAACAACGTCTCGCGCTTTATCTTCGCTATTCGGTCTGAATCAATGTCGACCGTTTCGGAGAGCACTGTGAGAGCACGGTTTGTGTGCTCTGCCATTCACTCGACCGCCGCTATCTCGCCGTATCAGCGTCAATCAGCGCTGGCTTTGGATTGATCACTCGTTCCGGTGAACCTCGCGCGGCCGCTCTTTACCGTCGTCGATTCTCGCGCGCACACACACACACACACACACATACACACACACACACACACACACACACACACACGTTCTAGATCTAGCGCGAAAGGTATCGTCTGTTTTCGGGGCAGATATATCTGCATAAACAAGCAATCTGCACACGCACGTGTGTCCGTCTCCGACGGACGGAGTCTCGGTCGCGAAGCACCGAGCCGCGAGAGCGTCCGTCACCGACGCGGATCTGTCCGCGTTCGCGAGCGCGTGGGTGAGATGCGGCTGAGATCGTTGCTGACGGTGCGCGATTTATCCAGGTGCGATGCGTCAAACGGCCCGTGCCCGCGCGGATGTGCACCGGATTCGGTCCCGTGCGCTCACTCGCCAAGTTTGATCACGCGCGCGCGCGCGCGAGTTCAGTGCTTTCGCGCCGACACCGTGATACCGACTTTCAGACTAACCGCGCGCGCGCGCGCGCGTTCTCGCACGCGCCGCCGTTTCCGCACGGCGACGCGCGGCCCGCGCTCTCCCACCTTGTGCGCGCGAATACGCGCACCCTCTCCTCTCTCTCTCTCTCGTCTCTTTCTCTCTTTTTCCCCTCTCTCTCTCTCTCTCTCTCTCTCTCTCTCTCTCTCTCTCTCTCTTTCTCTCCCTCTCTCTCTCTCTCGCTCTCTCGCTCTCTCTCTCTCGCTCTCTCTCCCCCTCTCTCCATTTCTCTCTGCTTGCCGATCCTCGTGCACGAAATATCGTATTGCATCGTATTGCGCTCCACGCGATATCCTTTCTTCGGCAGGAGGCGAGCTGAATTTTTCTCCGTTTGTTACATTCGCAGAGTTCGTCGAGAGGGAGGGGGGGGGGCCGTTGGAGCAGCTTCGTCATAAAAGAGCAAGTGTGGTCACGCGTTTCATCTGTGTATGAGAAACAGCAAAATCGGCAAAATGTTACGATTGAGAACAACTTGTCTGCCATCAGCTGGCATCCGTATCAGTTTGCCGCCATCCGCGTTCCAATCTGCAATAATATCAGCAAACGTTAACGAACATCGAACCGAGTCCGGGCCTTGATTTCGGGCTCCGCTTCGAACGTGCCGCGTTCACTCTAAGCGTCTCGAGAGTCTCTCGCTCGGTATCTCAATGTGCCGTGTGTGCGCCATTGGACCCGCCAAATTGCACACATCGGTTCACGCAAAAGGAAAGATTCGGAATAAAAAGACGTCGCCGCAACGTATCGTCCGGAATAGCGGAAAAACCTGACAGCGCGTGCCGCGCGAACCTGCTTCTCGTACGAGTCAGCCGGCGCGCTGTTCTCGATCTAAATATGGAAAGAGATATTGGGAACAAGAGAGAACGAAGAGACACACGGAAAAGGAAGACAGGCGTTACGCAAATGAAAGAGCCGGCCGGAATGAAAAAGGGGAAAATCGAGGGGATCCACGAAGATAGCGGTAAAGGCGTCCGTCGCCGCTTGCGAGCTGAGAGAAAAAAGGGGGTTAAACAGGGAAAGGTAGTTACGGTTGGAGCATAATGAGATTACCGTTAACAATAATGAAAACGACAGGTGTAGGAATATAACGATGAGCATGCAGCGGCACCGAAATACGAAAGAATTTCATCCTCAGGATCCTCACAACGCGGATTCCTTCTGCCAGATCCCGATGAGAGAGATAGATCAGCGATGAAACGTCAAATTGCCCTGGAATCTTGCGTATAAGAGCGAACGATTCACTTAAAAGACTTTTCAATTTTAATAAATTTCTCCCTTCGACTCAGAGTCGACAATTTACGTAGTGCCGAACTTTTGGAAAATCTGGCGGTTGAAATTGTCCTCGTATTTCATCGACAGGGACAATCGATCGCGCAATTGACTCTACGATAGACACATGCCAAATTATCTATCAATACTCTTGCGGTACTTGCGGTGGTGGGACTGAGTGATGATTACAGATACGTTAGACATTGCATAGACGTGAATATTTTATAATTATATTTACGAGAAAAATCGACTTTTCTATCTCTACGTTGCGACCACCAGTTTTGACCAGTTGACACCTCCATCTGTCGAAGGAATAAAATCAGTGACGCGAAGTGAACATAGGGGAGACTTAAAATTTCACAACATGCTTTTATTTCGTTATCTTGTCTGCGACGCGAACAGTATCTTAATGCAATAATACTAATCCTAAATTACGTTTTATGGACTCGCATCGTCCTTTAAGAAAAGCGAGGAAATTCACGAATAATAATCATCGCGCGTGGGGTAAACTTTCCTCTTCTTTTCTTCTTTTCTTCTTTTCTCATGTTATTTACTCATTCGTTTGTCCGCATCTCTCGCAGGAGGACGCGACATATCTTTCGCATCACGAGAACGTCAAGGAGACAAAAACAAAAAAGAAGGATGAAATGAAAAGAAATCGCGGAAGACCACCGGGAACACGAGAATCAGGTCGCGTCCGACTCGCTTTTGAACAGCGAGTCGCATAGAAATTACAGTCAATGAAGAAAAAACGAGCAAAAGATACTAAGGACAAAATAATTGTGTTTACACCTGTATGACGCAATTAGTAAGAACTATGTTAAATGTAACCCTAAATTAATATAATCTTTCATATGCATTACGTGTGTGTGTGTGTGTGTGTGTTTGTGTGTGTATGTGTGTGTGTATGTACACACACACACACACTGACGTTTAACATTCGATCCGTCTCTATGGCACGTGTACATTTCACGCTTGTGTGCGTGTATATGTGTGTATTATATCTGTACGTGTATCGTGTATTGCGAGAGCGCGTGCGTGAACCGAACTTATCGAATATCAGGTTCTTAATCGGTCTGACGACGTACATGCTACTTTTGCGATATTGCGTTGAGTTATTGTCTACCCGCTTACGGATATACTTATCGACGCGGAGAGTGAAACTTCTCCCCCCGTGGTGTGGCGCTAACAGGTTCGCGTCAGCACCCGATGAACTTACTTTTCTCGCTCTTAGCATTTGTACCAAGTGGCGAGACGCGAGATCGTTTACCGAGCGCATCGAGCTCGAGAACTTAACATCCAGGAACAAAGAAGAGAAAAATAAGTGGACACTTCAGTAAGTACGTCTTTTTCTCCCGTCGATAAATAGCGATTCAGCGCGTCAAACTCCGACCAATTTCGAGAGCATCGTGAAAAGAAGCAAAGCAGGAGCGTAATAGCGAGAGAGAGAGAGAGAGAGAGAGAGAGAGAGAGAGAGAGAGAGAGAGAGAGAAAATTATAACGTTTTTAGGTTGTTAGGTAAGTTCGAATCGATCGGAGAAGTAACATTAGCGATTTTTGTCGTCCGTAATGATTGCCGGTTAATTGTTACACACTAAACTATACGCCAAGGACGCCGACGTCCGCGAGTCGGAACGCCTCGACATGAAGGCACCCTTAATTCTAGGTCATCATCGGGGGAGTTTTACAGCGACACTGACATTCGGACGACCTTTCATCGGGAACTTTGAAATTCTCTGCGCACGCTCTCTCGCGCGTGTATACATGTATATATGTTTGTATAAATGTTTGTATACGTGGTTCGATATACAATGTAAATCGAAAATAACGTGCGCTCTCTTTCAAACGGAGAGAGGAAGAGAGAGAGAGAGAGAGAGAGGGAGAGGGAGAGAGAGAGAGAGAGAGGGAGGGAGAGAGAAAGAAAACGAGGTCGAGGTTTTAAGAAACCTCGATCACTTACATGACAGTGTGGCCGTTCGGCTCATAAAAGAGAAAAAAAAAAAAAAAAAAAAAGCCGTTGCTCATGCTTGATTCGCACGTGTTTTCCTCCGATTGGGAATCGTGCGATAATCCAAACGATTTTGACCATCCCTCATTGCTTCGCGTCACATCGAGGTGCGAAAATAAAATAAAACAGGGCAAAATATACGAATGAAAACGTAAAGACCGGAAGACAAGACTCTAAGCACAAACCGCGGGAGGAAAATCAATCGATATCACACCGGGATCGCGTCGCGATATCACTTTAGTCGTCCTTGCTCGTATTTTATCGAAGAAGTTCCTGCTTCTTTGTCCTTGTCGCCGAGCGAAAACGATGCGCGCACGCACGTCAATGGACTGGTTACCAATATACACAAAGTTGATTTCGATAATAACGGGTCCACACGAGTATCACCTGGATGCTCACGAAATTAATCGAATATTCTAAGTCAAGTTACAACAACAATAATTCAGTTTAAGTAGATAAAGACTAACAAGAGGGAAAACTTGACGTTAACAGCTAACACAATATAGCAAAGGGAGAAATATATATTATACAATTAAAAATCGAAAACCATTTCGTGAGAACCGCGACTAATTAGCAATCCTAATAACAAGCTAATATGGAGGATATTACTTCCATATTTGTTTCAATATTCAAGATTTCATTACAGGTGGAACCCAGCCACCTCAGATATCTGCTTTATCCAGATAATAACCATAACATCCTAAATCGCGTCACAGCCTATTAGAGAACGTGGACATTGCAATGCGCGTGATTTTCGCGCTTGTGCTCGTGCATGTAAAAGGACGACGGGCGACAAACTCGGCGCGCTTCATACTTGAGTCGACCGATCGTCAGAAAAAACGGCGAAGGGCATAGTAGAGGAAACGGCTGTCTCTCTCTCTCTCTCTCTCTCTCTCTCTCTCTCTCTCTCTCTCTCTCTCTCTCTCTCTCTCTCTCTCTCTCTCTCTCTCTCTCTCTCTCTCTCTCTCCCCTCTCTCTCTCTCTCCATCTTTCTCCTCACGAATAAGACATATCTATCAAGGTAAATCGTGTTTCGTTCTTTTTTTTTGTTTTAAGCAACGACGCGAGTCGGATCAAGTTAGATAAGTCTAAAATTAGGAGGCGCGAGAGAAAATTAAAATCTCACACGCAGTTGATTGCATCGTGTCGCGGTGACGTTGACGTCATGATGATGATCCACATTTTTGTTTTCTCACGCATGCATTCTCTTCTCTTTCGACTATCTTTTTCTCGTTAATAGTACGTATACAACTACCGTCCCTATTATTGTATAACAAGATCATCCTTAGGATTGTGCGACACTACCTTGTCGTATTAAAATAGATTTCAATCGCACTTTGTACATCGTCAACAACTTTGTCCATGAACACAGCTTCACACATACACACTAACGTCACCACGCCGGCCGACACACGTTTCACTAACGGCGGATTATCTCGATTCAATGCTACAATTCTATCAATGTGCAACGGATCCTACACTTGCACACAGCCGAAAGGATTCTTTTCCGGAGCGAATTCTCACACGGTACGCTTCTCGTCTCTCTCGCATTCTTCCACACACACGCACGTGTTCTCGCATCATTTCCTCTCTACTATCTTTCACACAGACAAACCAAAGTACGTCACGTCGTTATCTTACACAATTTCGTTCGCTAACGGAGCAATCAGCAAAAAATTTAACTATTTAGTAACTAGTAAAATAAGTCTTTGGTGTTTGTACCTCTCTCTCTCTCTCTCTCTCTCTCTCTCTCTCTCTCTCTCTATGACGCGTGTCATTCCCCCTCTTACCCCACGCCCAAACTTTTTGTGCTCGTTGCATATAGATACATGTACACATGATGCTAAATTCATCATTCGATTTTGTAACTTCGTATACAAACGGACAATCGCCATCTCCTCTCAGCCCACCCCATCGAGGAGCGTGATTTGTGTGAAAATGCCATCAGCCTAGTGTGCGTGTGCGTGTTTGTGTATACGCATACGTGTATATGTATATATATTTATCTCACATTTGTATAATTTTGATTAGAGTCACGCGCTACAGTCTGTAGGCGACAGTAAATGCGAATCGCCCGACGATGGGGAAAATAGAATACGGTTTCCTTTTCTTTTTTTATAGATGAGCGATTCGGATGCGAGTTTCGCCGCCTGACCAATATCGTGATCCAACCGATATTAAACACGACGCGCGTAAAAACTACCGGGATGAAGATAATACAAAGGTGAAAATTAGCGAGGGCGACCCTACGAGGTTTCGCGCTTCGTCGCGCAAGTTGAGCAACGGGTCAATGATAGAGCGGGGCGGTTCAAGCGGAAAGTCAAATGAATGATCCAGACGAAAAAGTCCAGATGAAAAAGAACGTTGCGAGGATGAGATGTGTGGCGACGTCCGAGAGAAATTTACAAAAGGAAGAAGACGACGTCAAGTGTCCCGAGCGGAGACACGGTCTAATGATCGAGAATTTAAACGTCGTCGGACGAAAAAATGGCAACAAGAGGAAAAGAAGAATGAAACGAAATTACGAAGCATCACGAGCGATGAATATACGATCATGTCTCGCTGTAAGTGAGATGGAGAAAAGATTAAACATTATAATATGTTTGCGTGCGTTACACTACCCTGTCCATTGTACTGTTGGGAAGATTCCTCTTTCTTTTTTTTTTCTTTTCGGGACGCGCGATTAATTTACAAAGCGAACTGAACTCTCTCACAAAGGAAAGAGGATGCACAAACAACGCGCATCTTTCTGTCCTTTTCTTTTTCTTCTTTTTCGATGTTTTAACTCTACGATGACACCTACCTATATATATATATATATATATATATTATATATATATATATATATAGACGTTATAAAGATATTACAAATATATCTCGTATATATCTTCGATATATAACATATTTATATATCGAAATAAAAATTAACATTGAAGAGAAGGAAACTATCGTGAGTAGGAACGCTGTTTCTAGAAACGACATTATATTTTTAACGCAAGTGTATATTTAATAACTCGATGTAGCGGAGATAGATCTTCGGATATCTCTCTCTCTCTCTCTCTCTCTCTCTCTCTCTCTCTCTCTCTCTCTCTCTCTCTCTCTCTCTCTCTCTCTCTCTATCTATCTACTCGGTTAACTAACGGTCATATCATCGTTTTCTCCCCCCTCCTAATACAAAGAACGAATCTATATACTTTTGTACTTTTATGCGGTTGCGTGATACCTTTTTTTCTTTCTTTCTTATTTTCTATTATTTTTTTTTCATGTATTTTCTTCCTCGTCCTAATTTTCTTCTTAATAGCGTGCTTATATAGCTGTCAGACTTGTTTCTCTTATAAGGCAAAAGGTTTCGCGCGATGCTCGGCTAGCAACTTTGGCACTCGTTGGTTTCGGTTGATAACTCGACGACACAGATTTCCTTCGCGCGTCTATCATACGCGCGACTTTTTCTCTTCTGTAATAATTGCGCGCGCACACACACACACACACACATACGTGTGTGTCATTTGGTATCTGAATGTCAGACTATGGTCGGTCAAAAGGGAAAGTCTTCTTCTTTCTTTTTTTTTTTCTTTTAATTTAGATCCCCCTGTTGCGCGTTCTATATCTGTTTTCTCCCGTGATTTATGTACAAGAAGTCGGCGCGGCGCGGTACAGCGCGCGACGGATCATCCTGATTCTCGACACGGCCGTTGGTGTCCATGGAAGGATGCTATGCCGATTATCGTCGATAACAGACGGATTCAAGGAGGACGCGTTTGAAGGGTGTTGCGTTACGCGCGCGCGTTACGTGATCGATCGACTGACTACAGTCCTCCATCGTTAACGCTCTAGAAATAGCGTTCCGTGTACTCCACGAGACCAGCTTTGAGCATTTTCACGAACACCATCGAAATGCGTGTTCAAATTTATCACACGTTTCCGATACGTCATGACGTCATTACGCCGTGCGCGTACGCGGCTCCGCGTTTTAATGTACAAAATGCCTGAATATATACGTATATACGCGTGTGTGTGTGTGTGTGCGTGTACGTATGTGTACGTGTGTGTGTGTGTGTGCGTGTATATATTCAAAGGTTCACGTAGGAAGCAGATTCTTGTGTCATTCGGGCGGGCGTGTCATTGTTTCGTCAAAAAAAATCTTATCATTTAGCAATATGTGTGTGTGTGTGTGTGTGTGTGTATGTGTATACATGTGTGTATCGGTCATCTCATAAATAATTGTGCGCACAGTGAATGGCACTAGTTTTACGGAAAAAATGAAATTGAAAAATTAGTCCCAAGATAGCGAAATATTGCGAATTCGATAATGATGGATATATCTTGGGCGAAGACGAAATATTTTGTGATTTTTGTGGAAATTTAAAGTTATAGAGGTGCGCAATCATTTGTCCATTCGTTTCACGAAAGAAAAGACTTTTTTTATGGATAGTTTATGGGATAATCGATGCATACATATATATGTATGTGTGTATACACTCACTCATTCACTCACTCACTCACGCGCGCGCGCGCGCACACACGCGCACACACACACACACACACACACACACACACCACCACACCACACACACACACACACACACGCACACACACACACACGTCTACATTCGGTAAATATGCTTAAAATTCTAACCAACGCCGTCGCGGATCTCGGTGATGCCGTGAACAAGCTCGGAAGAAGCATCGTCACACACGAGGGCGCTGCTTTTTCGCTTGATTTAATTGTACGTCTTCTTTTTTTTTGTTTGTAACGGTCGTTACGAGAGGTGAGGAGAGAAGCCGCGAAACGGCGAGCATGGCACAGTTTCGTCACACCCGTGTTATTCCTTTTGCATCTCACCGCCCTCCCCTCTGCCGCTCGTGCATCACACACACATTTTTTTTCAACCACCTTATTATAAATTCGCGGCATCTATAAACGTAAAACAACTCTTACAATCTCTCGAGATGAGAATCGATAAAAACAGATATGTCACTTTCGTATGTCGCGACAAGATCCGATGAGCTCTCGTCCTCTGAGAGCTACCATATCCTATATATGGTAAAGGTAAAGGTATTTTTTTTAGTCTGGGCCATCTTATTAAACGTCGATTCTCGAACAATTAAAGCGGCCCAGTTATCGATGTATCTGATGTAACCTTTTTTGTGTTTATCGTTAGCTCCTGTGTCTCCTCCGTTTCGTCGTGTATAGTTGGGTTCTCGATTTCGAGTCGCGAGGACAGCGATTTCATCGTGTCGGTTAGGAAAGAGAAAAAAAAAGAAACAAGATTGAAAAATATAGCGAGAGATTTAATCATTAATAATATATATATTTTAAGAACACGAATGGTTTGTCAAGTGCATGCTCGACGGGAACCATTCGTATCAATAATAAGAGGAACGTTGTCATTGTGGCCAATAATTTACATAAATTCATTTGCAATACGAACACTTTGAATACTTTACCTCTGGCACGTTTTGAAACGCACACAACTTTCGATAAGAGAGTAACCCCCCTGTACGAATTATTAGAAAACAAACTTTCTTATTGAATATTGTGTGCGTGTCAAAATGTGAGCAGAGGAAAAGAAATGTATCGTATTGCAAATGAGAGTGCATCGGCGACAATTACGAACGTTCAGAATGTCGGAAGGGCGATTATTTTTCATTTTCGCCCTCAACTCTATCGTTGTTTTCTATCGTCGTCGTCATCGTCGTCGTCGTCGTCGTCGTCGTCGTTGATGTCGTCGTCGACGATAGCTCATTCTCGCATCTATTTCTCACGTTTAGGTTAGAGCCATACTTGAGGGCTGTATATACTAGCAGATATATCCCTCGCATTTCCCTGTTACCACGTGCATGCTGGTTGGTCAGCCGAAGAATGTCTTGTTCTTCGGTCGTGGTATCTTCCGGCAGGGCGACCCGAGTTTCTTCCGCCTCGAATATCGCGATCGGTTCTTCGGACATCGGGGTCGGTTCTTCAGGTATTGGGGTCGTCGGGACTTGGGGCATCGGGATCGGGACTTGGGCCGTTGGGGTCGGATCTTCGGGCATCGCGACGTCTGGTATGTCGGCGTCCAGCGTCATGGCGTCATTCGGTACCGCGACATCCGACACTGCGACGTTTGGTACCGTGATGTGGACGTCTGGCATTACTCGAGATGAGTGCTCCCTCGGAGCGCTCCAGTACGCACCACTGGTAACAGTCTCGTTCCTGCACACAAGATGAAGTCACATCTTAACTATAATGCTTAAAGAGAATCCGACGTCTCTAACGAAGAAACGAAGGAACGAAGAGAACGAAGTCCGAGAACACGTAACACCCAAAAGCCGCGCGCTCTCGAGGCTCATATTGGTGATCATCTTCGGTAATCGTTTGAAGGCCGTCATTGAAAAAAAACGAAAGAAAAAAAAAGAAGAAAATGAAAAAAAAATATATAATTTCTATGTTTTTTTTCGATGGGCCCTCGGTATGGAATAGAAGTCCTATACAAGTGCTTGCTCGCCTTCGGCGTCATCGTGACGCGTCGTATATTTCACAGCGAGCGCGACGCACGCTATCGCCGCAGGTGTCGTTGTGCGTTTGCGATGAATATTTTCATCAATGTTGCCAGAAGTGAGAGAGTTTATGTAATTTGGAGATGATACGATACATCGGCGGTACATACAGCCAATGGGTCCGAACGGTCTCTCACGCTCTCCTTTCCTACCGGAATAGGATAGGATTCGTGGTCGGAAATTCGTTCGCGCGATGCTCTGCGCGCATGGCCACACGCGCGACGAACAAACAGTGCGGAATTTTGAACATTTTTCATCATCGATCGATCGATCGATCAATCGATCGACCGATGTGTCGAAGATTGTTAGAGAGCGTATTCGCTGTGCAAGTGGAGAGGGGGGAATTATGAGAATTTTGCTTCTTCATGACACCACCAGTTTTCAGACTTATATAGAGCTTCTACACTGTACTCTTAACGTGGATACAGCAATGGACCTATATACGTGAAAAAGCTTCAACAATGTTAAAGTTTCTCCATGTGTATAGGTCTGTCGAAAGGACACTTGCTTAAAGTTTTGTTGATGCGAAATCGCGTCTCCGTCAAAGTGGATGTCTCGTGTGGTTTTACTGTCTGCATAACGGCACACGATAACATTCGGCCACTGTGCTGTGGGACGATCCTCCTCACTGTGAGAGCTAGTGCTTTCATAGTCGTTTGGGCTGTCCTCCTCGCTTCTGTAAATTTATTATACACAATATCACATTTCATTCCCGCGATACAATGCACCGCCCCGCCGTATATCCAGCTCGTAAACATATATCAACACGTTGACTGCGCCATGGCGGTCATCGGTGACCAGCACCGGTGATGATCACGACGAGGTCATCTCATTATTTCAAGGATAAAACATCACTAGCTGCATTTAGCGAGAAATAAATATGTGGCCAATAGGGAGCCAATAAATCCAGCCAACGAGTGTGTGTGTGTATGTGTGTGTGTGTGTGTGTGTGTGTGTGTGTGTGTGTGTGTGTGTGTGTGTGTGTGTATCCGGGAATTTGCTTCGCATTTTCCCCGTAATTTTGATCATGCGAACTACAATCGAGCTTGATACACGAGATTGATGACGAAATCAACGTGACAGTCAATACGTTAACAAGTGGATATATTGGAAGAAAAATGTTTGATTTATTCATGATTATATTTTTGGACGCTGTGCGGCTGTATAGAGCAATTTTTTAACGCTACTGCTAGTGCTAGTGGTAATAACTTTATATACATATTGTCGTCACTACATCTCGTTACGATTAAAAGGTACAATCAACGCTAAAAATGGCGGTTGTAGTGGCATTAATAATTTTTTTTTTCCTTCAAAGGTATACATAACGGTGACAACGCGAAACAGATAATTGTCCGCCAAACTGATCTCTTGTGAAAAATTTCAAAAATCACTTCTCAACAATTATTCTTAACCACTTGCATTGGTATTCAATTTGCAAACTTGTAGAACACATGTGTACTTTGAGTTCAAGCTCGGAAAGAATGAGAGTACATATTATAATCTTTTTTTTAAGGGTTAGATTTTGTTGTATAGAATTATTGTATAGAAATAAAAGAATTTGCCATCAACAACTCCAACATTCTAACTTGCGAAGGCGCAATGTCCTATAGCCTAACGCGCCATTCCAGCGCAAAGGATTTACAAAAACAATACCGCCTCCTAGTTTTCCCATGGGCTAGCTGGAGATTATAACAAAACCAATGGACTCACAGTGACCAGCCAGTGATCGAGATTCGATCAGCCAATGCTGCTGAGCCTGCACTGACCGAATGGACTGCCTACCAAAATGCAGAGTGTCTGGATTTCGATGTTTGAGCGCGAAGGACAGAAATTGTCAGACAGAATCGAAAAATTCTCTCTGCTACATTGCACATTATCGCAATAATTATAAAGGTGTCAGTGAAAAAGAATCAATGCACACAACATGAAACGGAGTAAACTCTTAAGACAAAGTCTCACAACGTTCGGTTGTGACACGCCTCCATTGTGCTCGCCACCACCACCATTATTGTGCACCGCCCTCGGATGAGCTCGGATCGTTTCAAAAGTTTGCCTCATCCTATCACGCGCGTAGTGATTGGCCAATTTTTCTTGATCAAAGTCTCTATAATTACCACGATGATGTGCGAAAGTGCTGGAGAATATTATATATTTTTCGATTCGTTTCAACAACTATCTGCACCTGCACACCAGAGCGCCTCATACTCTCAAGTCCAGACACTCTGTATATAAAACGATTACGCGTTAAAAAACAAAGGCGGTGGCAATCGCCTCCTAATCCTTCCATCTGTAGACGGTACCGCATATGGATATTATATGATACTGCACGGCAGTTGTCCAATACTTGGACTGATTGTAAAACTCCAAATGGACACCAATCGGCGCATTAGGATGCGCACGTAGGACGTAGGTCTGTCCCTTTCTCTCTATTTTCTGGTTAGCGCGGCTACTAGTTCCGAACACATTCCATATTTCCGTTTTCATCAATTTTTTATATTATAAATTTTGTACTAATCTTCGTCTTCTCAATCTGGCGGATAAATGTAATTTATTTCTCAGAAGCGACTTTTTTCGCTACATGAGTGAAAATCTGCTAAAGCGGTATCAGCGGAACAGTCTTTCCTGCAGATCGGTGCTCTACGATCGACAGTTTTCAGATTACTCATCTAATGTAATAATGTCTAATGTTGTTGTCGCCTCGTGTAGTTTTTTTTCCCTTAATCTGGACAGTTTGAGCAATTTTTGTCTAAATTTTCCACAAGTTTCTCGAGTGATCATAAGAAACAAGACACCTACCGATATATCAGACTGCCCGCCTCCTCGTAATCATGATCGACGCGCCGATTCTGCGTATTGCTCTCGTAAGACGCGGTGTTTCGGCCATGCCTTGTGTTGGCCTGCTGTTGCTGTCCAATTGTCGCCTTCTTGCGACGAGATATAGTATATTGAAAAGGATCCTCGCCATCTTTCAGCAGCATATCTGGCAGGATCCGGCGTCGAGCGTTAATAAACCAATTGCAAACCTGCAAACCAAGATCGTGAAACGCTGTTACGAATACAGTTGGCTGTCTCGATGATATTGAGGTAACCAGAAAACAGAAATTCTTCGTCGCGGCGCTATCTTGATCAACAAGCGTCAATCAAAAGCGAGGAAGTACATGCTTGGCAATACATACTTGGCAAGGATTTCTAACATGTGCTCTCTCTCTCTCTCTCTCTCTCTCTCTCTCTCTCTCGCCTTCGACGATCGAAAGCTTACCTGCAGCATAGTCAAGCCGGCCTTCTCACAAAGCGTGAGCTTTTCCTCCTCACTCGGGTAAGCATTGAATCTGTGTTCGTAGAGCCACTGCTTTAAGATCTTCACCGAGTGCTTCGGAAGGTTGCCACGACGTTTACGCGTGACGCCGCTCGCGGTATTTGCGGCCTGACTGCTGCTGCTGCTATGTGGCGCATCCTGCAAATCATGCAAGGCGGAGGGCACCTCGGGGGAGCTCATCTCCGATCTACTTGTGTCTTCGCTGACACTTTCCAAAGGCATATCTAGAAACAGAGAGAACAGAGGACAGAGGTTAAACGTTGAGAATTAGAAGATCTGTCTATCCGTCGAATCCATGTTGAAATTTAAATGCATGCAGAGACACAGATGCATGTGCCAGGACTGTGTGTGTTGAGTGCGTGTCCGTGTCATCACGGCGAAGACACGGGGAATACGTAAACGGTCAAAGAGGACGCAAAGTGTAGATCTTGGATGGGGGAATGTCATTGAATGAATTCGCCCAACACGAGTCCACAAGCTCGCGATGGATGATGGCGCTTTAGCCATCCGATTCAAAATCGCAGGCATGATGACATCAAAGGATTCTCGCCTAGCCTCGCGCGCGCGCGCGTGTCTCTCATCAGCCTGAGATTGAGATGAAAATTCTCGACGAATCCACGAAATGTGCTGCATCCACTTGTCTGTTTTTCGACGTCGATTGGTCAAGTTGCGCATTCTTCTTCAAGCTTCAACAGCCAACCTGACCCAGGTGCTCTCGCGCGCACCTCGATGACAGCGAATTATCATTATCGAGAACGTGTGTAATTAAGCGTGGGATTAAAGAAGCCGGGTTTCACGCGTGCACGCACTTGTGTCCCGAAATTGCCTGCACCTGGTGCTTGCTAACTCGCAGCTACGGCGCGCGCTTTCTCACCTTGCCCGTCCCTCGCGCTCGCGCGCGCACGCACGTGGCATCGCCCGGGAATCGAGAGATGAGACGAGGAGGAAGGAGGTCGAACGACGACCGTGATCGGACAAACGACGCGCCGACGAGAGAGAGCAGAGGTTGTTTGAGCAGCTAAACAAACAGAAGAACGACGTCGTCGCCGCGCCGCGCCGCGCCGCGTCGTGCTCGGTGCTGCTCCCGATATCGGTTTGCCGTATTTCCGTGCGCGTGAGAGATCGCGCACCGCGCGCGCGATTTTTCCCGAGTGACGCGACGCGGCGAAATTCTCGGCGGTGAGATGCCAATCAGCGCGCATCTCGACGTATCTCGTATCTCGTAGATCGAAGATGCGGCTAGATCGAAGATGTGTTAACGATCGCGGATGGATATTTCTTCGATCTCTGTATCATGGCCTGCTGTTCCGTCTGTCCCGGGCGTCCCCTAGTTTTACTTCTGTCGAAATCGACAGAATAGTTTGAGACACGCGGGAGAATTTGTGCGCGCGCGCTTTTTCTCAAGCACAACGCGCGCCGCCGATTCGACCGACTGGCCGGGATTCTCCCTTTCATTGAACGCCCTGCGCAGTACACGTGTATGGAGATCTGGATTACGCAATCCAGGGTTACGAGGAGTTCATAAATAGTAACGTCGTAGGTAGTAATTGCAGCGAGGAAACGCGGAGTCGCGCGTACGTGAGACAATCTCTGTTTTGATTTGCCGAGATTCGGCGCGTGACGTGCCGCCGCGCCGTCGCCATCGTCGTCGTCGCGTGTCCTGATGAGGAGTCGGGTCTCACCCTGCGCGCTACCTCCAAGGAGAAAAGCCAAGGAAGAAAGGGTATAGTAGCTAGTTCAATGCTGATGAATTACCGTATAGCGCGCAATATACGGAGCAACAGAAGCTAATCTGCGTGAATGAAATCGCGTTCATGCACGGGGGCGAACGACTCGATTTCTTTTATCGCGAATTCTTCGCGTTAGGTCTCTGTCGATGGAACCAACTCGAGACGGCGTCCTCGTGGCGATAATTATCACAGAGTCACGTGACACTGCGGCGGCGGCGGGGAGGGGGGGGGGTCTCTCGTATTAAAATTTTGCTACAACACGTCTAAAACGTCGACTCGCCGCGATGCCGGCCGATGCGTCGCGGCTGACAGCTCGCGGCCAACTTAGGCGCTGAATATTAATATCGCAATGTTTGGAATAAATCGACGATATCTGCAAAGGGTCAGTAAAAGCGCGCGAGGGTCGCGGAAGGAGTAACTCTCGCCGAGATCCGAGATAGTCGGAATTTTATTCTCGCCACATAAATACGTGTACACTTTGAAGAGGCGCGTAAACGGCAATATATCCGCTGATAATTGTCGCTCTCTCGCGCGTCGATAAAAACGGAGAAAGAAGAGATAAGCGTAACATCGTTCCGCGCTAGGCATTTTCAATCTTGAAAGCGTTCTCGCGCGGCGCTATCAGGAAAAGAGAGGATGTACCTGTGTTTCAAAGTGTATTTTAGTGACTGTACTTTTCTCTGCAGTTGTGCTCTCACGACATGCCAAGTAATCATCATATACGTCTATTTCTGTTTTTTCTTTCTGTACCGAGCTTTTCTCCACCAACTTTCCAACAACAATGATGAATACGATAATATGTGAATGGAACGGGGGATAGATCTCCGTATATAATTTTTCGTCTGACGATTTTTACCGGGAAAAATAGTAGCCCATCAATCAGACCGCAAGAGCCCATGAAGAAAATGAAGAGAAGAAAGGAAAAAGGAAAAAGGAAAATACACCAAGCTCAAAATGAAGTTGTAAAGTTTCTAACATACGCACGCGAAACGTTATCCTTGCATAAATCGTACTTTGTATCGCACGATGCATATGTACGCGCCAAGAGAGAAGGAGAGAGGTGGGGGAGACGAGAGAGAGAGAGAGAGAGAGAAACAGCCTTCAGTGGCGCACGCGTGCGACTGCAACATCCGTAAATCATATGGAAATAAACGCTAAGGTCGGTTCCCCTTTCCACAATATGGTCTCGGGCGTCGCGCGCTTGTTATTTGAATGGTTATGTAAAACTTGCGCGAAATGTTCAGAGGTCGTCTCTCGAAAGCGACATAAACGTCAAATGTAAAAACGTCGTTGCGGTGGCGAGCTGTCATATTCTGCCGGGCGATAGCGCGCGCTCGACGATCGAATCGGAGAGATTTACAACACACTTGAATTTCACTTTCATCCGATTGACATTCAACGAGGCGGGTCAACGAAGGCCGCGAGTATAATACAACGCAGATTATGTCGCGTCTTGAAATTATGTATGTGCAAAAGTCGCCGTTACTCTGTTTTGTCAAATCGAATAGAACGAGCATGAAATCCGCAGTCGAGAAACATCGGCCGCAAGCCCCAGCAGATGGATCTTCCTCGCCCGATTCGTTTCTCCGACAGATTTTCAACAAACTCCTACATCCTACACTCCTCCGAAACGCAGGTTCAAGATTCATTCAAAAGTCACAGCGCAATTAAAAGGTGAATCATGACGATCGTCTTTTTCGAGCGAGTTCGCCGCGCGAACGACGCGCCTCGGTGCCAACGTGCTCGACGCGCTCCTGCCAAGTGTCATTACACTCTGGTATGCCGGTGAGTTTAGAGCTGGCATTTCGTGTCGTGGCTACAAATTTAGCAAGATCCTTCGTGTCAATTGTTGCTATGAGGCGCGACATGAAAGAGAAGAGAAAAACATTCGGAAGAGGGCCAACAAGAGACGACACCTCCATCGCGGCGGCCGCCGCGAAGATTCCGACGATTCGCGAATATTCGCGCGTCCGCGTTGCCGAGAGAGAGAGAGAGAGAGAGCGTGTATATACGTGGTACGTACGTGGGTCGCGTTGACGTGTGTCGCGAAGTCAAAAACGTCACGTGTCAAGTCAAAATATCGACGCGTCGACGTCGCGTAACCATTTTTCAAAATTTATCCGAGACCTGTGTTTCCAGCGAGCGACACGTTTAGATTTATTCGGGGCATTTGCGAGTAAATATCGTTCGACGAGGTAGAGAGAGAGAGAGAGAGAGAGAGAGAGAGAGAGAGAGAGAGCGAGAGAGAGAGAGAGAGCGAGTTCTAAAATCGTCGCTAATCCGCAAATTCATTTAGAATCGACAAAGACTGACGCGTCGTCGTCGCTGCTCGGAATTTTTCGAGAATCTTATGAGACATATTGACATGATGACGCACTCTCTCTCTCTCTCTCTCTCTCTCTCTCTCTCTCTCTCTCTCTCTCTCTCTCTCTCTCTCTCTCTTCAGTCTCTTCGGGTATGGGTATCTTTGCGATAAAAATTGATCGGTGAAATGTGGCCGGCACACAATGTTGATTCTCGAATCTCAAGGTACTGAAATACTGATTTTGAGCTCGAGCAAATATCGACGAGAGCGTGCATATCCTCGTGATCGTGATCGTGATCCGCGATCCATCGTCTTTTATCCAACGCGATGCGCGATTTGGTAGGGGGTCACACACACACACACACGTCGTACTAGCCATGTAATGCCAGGAAGACTCGCCGTTCCCGAAATAATCCAAGTGTTCTGTGCGCTGGTTCCATATTTAGCGCGAGTATCGTGCCGATTCGTTCGGGTCAAACAGAGACCAAAGTTCGATCAAAAAGACAAATGCGCGAAAACGAACGACAAAGGTGAGCAGATGGCAGGGAGGGAGGGAGGAAGAAATACGAAGCATCCATTGTCGAAGAGGGGATTCGCGATTGAGCGGCGGACGTTGACTGAGCATTTGTTCCGAAACGCGACGAAGACAATTTCTTCTCGAAATTGTCCTCACGCGCGGACAGAGTGCGTTCTAAACTGATGAATCGTACACAATTAATCCGATCAGCAAGGATCGACGCGCGCGCGCGCGCGAGAGACAGAGAGAGAGAGAGAGAGAGAGAGAGAGAGAGAGAGAGAGAGATAGAGAGAGAGAGAAAGAGACAGAGAGACGAGAGGCGTCTCTCATATTTCACATATTCGATCTCCAGCGTAGTATGGATATCTCATACTCTGCAAATCGAGAGATGCTTTACACGTCATGAGAAGAAATGAATTTGCGCGCGCAAAGTCTCTACGTAACGTCCTGAGACGTGTGAGACGTTTATTCCGTCTCGTCGTGTTTTCCAGTCCACACGCGCAGCGTGCGACAGCGGTGGTGTCCCACCGGTGGTGGAAAAAAAGCTGCTTCGTCTCGCGCGGAGATGCGTGCATCACCGCGTCGAGGAGCGACGAACAGCGTCTCCGGAAACGGAATCCACCGCGAGTCCACGCTAGACCAACTAAACTTAGCGCTCGAGTTTTGCGGTTACGTAAGGTCCAGTAACCCGACGGCGTAAAATTAGGATAGCTCTCTCTCTCTCTCTCTCTCTCTCTCCTCTCCTCTCTCGAACGCGAGCGAGCACAACTTCAGGCGACAACTGTCTCTCATACGATGAGTGCAACGCTACTAGCCTCTTGGCTAACGGTAATGAGAGAGACGCGGATCCATCAAACGCGGAGGCGATGGAACGACAAGTTCTTCTCCCTTTCCCCGCCCGAACGCTTCTTTTACCATCGCCGATGATTGTGGCTAATAATGGACCGCGTCTAATATCGCCCGACAGATCCGTCTCACAAAACAAAGCGGTATCTTGACACGAGTCGCGACTGCTGTCGCGCGCCGATTATCATCGCTTGTGCAAGAACTCAACAAATATAATTTAATTACGGTAAAAGTACGGTAAATGAACCATATTTCATTGGTCGTACCAATCGAGATATCTCGATAGGTGCTCGACAGAGATGTGTAGGAAGCATTCCGCGAATTTCGATCAATCGATCGCGCCGCGCAACGGTTCTCGAAAAGCTTCTCTTCCTTTTTCTTCCCCCTCCCCCCCTCTCTCTCTCTCTCTCTCACCGGAGCTGGTTATCGCAGTGTGAGCGCGAAAACGCGAAGCAACACGCCGAAGAGCGTGTGCGCGCGAATGACGACGCGCCGGACGATTTCGTCAGATTTACGCGGCGGCGCCTGACTATTATCGCGGCGAAGTTTATGTAATGCGGCCGATGCAACGCACACCAAGAGACATTCGCACTTTGAGTTTGCGATCGCTTCGCTGCCGCCGCTCCTCCTCGCGTCTCTCCCGCTCTTATCCGCTGTGTCACGCTTCTTACGCAATACACACGTGCAAAGCTCTCTCTCTCTCCTTTGCGTTCCTATCGTTCTCCCAAAAAGCGCGAGAGAAACGTCGCGATCCGTGGCTAACATCGCGGAGCATCGCGTTGTTACAAGCAGTCAAAGATTGTGCGCCATCGCGCGTATCCTTCGAGAAAGAGTCGACAGGCCAAAGTCGTAGGAACTTTCGGCGTGTCGCCGAAATTATTTGCGAATATTCGTGGCGAATAATGGCCAATTGTCCGAACGACACGCGCGGAAGCTCAGACTCGACGCTGTTGCTGCTGCATCGAAGAATTTTCTTCAAACCGAAACTGTCGCGGGTCCGTTCCGACAACTCATGATTCCATAGACCGTGTCCAAAGAGGCAAACATCCTCCTTGTGCATAAAATTGTAAATCTACTTTGATTTATTTATTTACCCGCGAATACAAAATCTTTTCAGTTTCACACGATGTTTCCTAGCCTAGGACAAGAGTCGAATGTACGAATGAAAAGACAAAAAGAAAATTAATCATTAACATTGCAGAGGTTACGATTATATTCTGTACAACGTGTGACGATTACGGCGATCAGTCGGCTCGCGTGAATTCACGGCAGCGGTGGTCGTGAAAAGTCTGAAAAAGTCGTTTGAGTCGATTTGACGAATCTCGATCCCCCTCCCCACAAACTCTTCTCATTCTCATCTAATCTGTCTGGCCGAAAAATGCGATCTCGACGAAATGATGATGATGTAGGGAGACGACGAGTCCCTCTTCTCGAAATAGACGTCGTCGACTCGAGCGCAGTCTATAATGCGGCACGCGATTCAATAACGGCGTCGAGAGACGACGACGACGACGACGACGACGACGACGACGATCGGCCCGGCAGGCGAGAAGAGTCTCGGAAGAACCGAAGAAGAGCGCACGTTCGACTCTGCGTGAGTAATTGAACTCAGTTGACTCTATAATCGCGCGAGAGCCGGCTGTTTCGTGTACGACTGCAGCCCCCGGGGGAAGAACGGCGTGGCCGTACGTTCCTCAGGGCCGGGGGATTTCCCCGTTACACGTTTGCGAGAACACCCTCAATTGCAACTTGCACTATAAGAGGAAAAAGAAAAAGCACGGGAAGAACATTGAGAGACAAGTAAAAAGTTCGAAGCGGCTGAAGTAAACTTAATCTTACAAGTAAACCTCCTCCTACCCAAGTGTCTCCCCCCCCCTCTCCCCTTTTGCATGCGTATAGAGCATCGAAAAATATTAGACACGTATTTTTTTATATCGGTGTAATAGAGCGTTTTCGGGGTAGAAATCACCTCTAAAGTGTCAATTTTTTCGCTTTTTTGTCCTATATATAGATGCTCTCAATATCACGAAAAAATACTTGAGAAAATAATGTTTCCAGAGGAATACACCAGTTGTTTTTACCAAATCCGAATTCAGCAGAAAATTTGAGACTTTCAATATTTGGCAGATTCAATATGGCATGCAAAATTTCATCAAAATCGGAATTTCGGGGTACTTGGGTAGGTGGTAGGTAGGTCTTCCCTTCGACGTGATTTCCCCGTTCTTTCTCCAATTTCTCGTTTGCTGCGAAACAAACTCAAGACTTTGTTCGATTTATAAGCAATTATAAGAAGCTGAGTCAGCGTACGTGATTGGTTTTATTATCGTCGTCGGATTTAATTTTAATATTCTATCGGGCAATTATGCAGATTAAAGAAGGAATTGGAAAAGAGAGATTAGGAATATAATTAATCATATGACTAGTTTAGAAAGTTGAACATTTAAAGAGCGATAGTTCCGAAGGACACTTTGGCAGTAAATGCTCAGTAAATGACACTTCTTGTCTGCCGTTCCGCATTAGTTATTTCTCTAAGCTCTGCACAATGGCAAACTGGTGTTGGAGAAGTAATGGTGAAAATGACATTTTTCCTTGTGTTGCTCAAACATTTCCCCGACTATTTAACGAAAGGTTTCACAGTGCTGTCTGCTGTCTGCGTGGCCTAACTTTTTCTCCCCATAACTTTTATTCCTCATTTATTTATTTTTTTTTCTTTTTCCGGGCAAACCGGAACAGTTTCTCAAAGCCGAGTAAAATTATCGTCCATTTCAGAAACATGCCTAGGTGAAACCAAACTGATAGAGACTGACCTGTACGGTCAAGCGAGTGCGTTGTTACATATGCATTCGCAGGGTGAAGTGTGTAAGTAAGTCGTGCGTGCGTTGTTACATATGCATTCGCAGGATGAAGTGTGTAGTCGCGCCGCGTGTATTCAATGCAAAGCGCGCTGACAGTTCGTGCGCAAGCAGATGTCACGGAGGTTACCGCCACGATGTCTCTCGTGCACGCATCCGAATATTAGCGCTGTCAATGTAATCCGGATGTTTCAAAGTTATTACAGCTATCTGATAATGAAACGTGACAATATTTCTTTTTCGAATCGAATATGTCGTATATTCTCTCTTGACATAAATGTATATCCTGCTCTCGCGACCTGTTGTATTCAGGATACAGACAAGTATGTACAGACGGTTTCCAGCGAAAGATGTTACTTTCCTTCAGATGGAGGATTCTTAAAACCCAACTAGTACACAGTACGTGTCAGTATCAAGCACGTGTCAGAAATTCTACAGAGAGAAGAAAACGAAAGAAAGAGATGTAGAGAATCATCAGAAACCGTAATCAGCCGAGATCAACGTGAGATTTTATCCGAGGAAAACAATTCATCGAATAAAATACAAAGTCGGAGAAGAAGTTTAGAATTTTTTCTAATCGGAGGAAGGAAAGATTTAGTCGGAAATATATACCAAGTACACAACATTCGTGTGTTATCAATCGTGCCTATCAACATCTCCTGCTGAGGGCGAAAAAGCGAGATACGCGAGTTGGCCATAAATAGGAAAGAAATAAGCCTAATGTATATGAAGACATATTTTCGAGTGTTGTCATATCACGCCAGATATCAAATATCGATTATTTTAAATAAGAGATTACACACACACACACACATCATCTTTGACGATGGCGATCATTTCTCCTATATTCACATTCAGCCGCATTTAAAAAGATATTAAAGAGGGAAAAGGGAGAGGGGAGAGGGAGACCACACATACAAGCCTAAAATAAAGATCAAGACAATAAACGAGATAGGAAAAGAATGGTAAATTATCGAAAGTTCGAGACGGTGACAGCGATTCGTGGAATGCCGTGTCGATACGAGTCTCTGGCGGCGTAATTTTTTCAAATATCACTCGTTCAAAAATAATGAAAGGTGAATGACCGTAACGCTAACCGGTTTAAAAATGAAGTAGCGCGCGTCTCGCCTGCATCGGAAGTGGAAAAGAAGAATGCGCAGACGGTGCGTGTTGGTCATATCAGGTTCGCGTGAGAGGAGCTTAAAAATGCGCGACCGGTAGTCGCCGCCATGAAAACTTCCTGAAGGCCGCAACATACATTTTTTGTAAGATGTAAGAGTAAGGTTTCGCGACCAATTGTGTTGCTCGATTCGGCCGTTATCGTAATCGTGACTATTTAAAATGAGCAATGCACAATTGATCGCGAAACCTTACTGTCACGCCTTACGAAAAGTTTACGTGCCTTTACGGCCTTAAGGTACGGTCACATGGAGGCAAATGGTGGAGGAGTTAACCGATCACAGTAATTCCGTTCCATTCGTAGTTTCACAGCGAAACAACGGGACGGAACTGTTATTTATCCTTGTTATTTATCCTCGGTCAATCCCCACAATTTGCTTTTTCCCCATTTTTCTTCCGTTTCCGATATTTCAAATTCCACATAAGATCCTCCCCTTGAAGAGAGGGCTTTCCTTCTACCTAGCCGGATAAAGAGCGCGCGCGTGCGCGCATTTCATTGCGCCGAGAACTTTCATTGACTGAAATTAAGAAAGCAGACGTAGGAAATGGAATTCAATTCATTACGCTTACCTATATATTCTTGAGAGGAGACAAAGAAAGAAGAAAAAAGAAAAGAAAAAAGAAAAAAAAACAGCTTACTCCGACGTTTTACAGCCTTAATCTACTATTCTTGCTGCCATTGTAGACGATGCTTAATCATCAATCATCGACAACATTGAGTGATATGTGCTGCAAAATACAACACGCGATGAGTTAGAAAAAGTAACGCCAATGTCTCCCGATCTGTCCCTCTCCTAGCATCACCACTCACAGTCAGCCATGTCGTCCTTCCCTCTCCATGGCGCCATTTTGCCCGCGCTTTTAACCGCCAAGGTGCGCGACACGTGGTTAATTTCTCCTCTACTGTTACTACGATCCGCGCATGCGCGCGTCCGACATTTTGAAACATCGCCGTTATACATGCTTTTGACGTGCGTGCGCATGGCGCCTATGCGCTCTTACGATTAACCGACACGACGAATCGACATAATCGCTTCGAAGAGCATTTAATTTTCGGTTATTATAAATATACGAACATATACGAAATGTATTTGGAAATTCGTTCATCGCGATGACGATGAATCTATCGATGCTGCGAAGCACATGCTTTCCACAAAGTCGCAACGGAAAATTAGCGTTGGCGCTTGACTATGTCTTGTTACACACAAGTTGACGGAAATATAATTTTGCAATGTTCTCAATTTACACGAATAGTGCCGGGCGAATTGTAGCGCGAATTAATCCGACATTTCGTTCGACGCTCGACGATGAGGTTTAGAGCATCCGCATGCAGTCTCGCATAATACGATCGACAATATGTGTGTGTGTGATGCAACGATAACTCTCTTCTAAAAGAGTTAAAAAAGAAAATTAAATATTAGATAAAACGGCACGAATGGGCAGTATACAAATTCGTTCACATTTTTTGCCGGGCTTTGGTATATGAAAAAAGCACACATGACAAAGGGCATTCTTGATAGTGGCGGAGGGGAAGGGGGGCCGGCCCCCCCCCCCACATATTTGAGAAATTTTAACAAAATTCAAGTTTAGTGAGCAAATTGCAATTTCTTGAGAACGTAAAGCTACCGGAAAATTTTCAATCGCGCTTTGTCGAACCATTCACCGCTTCTTCTTTCCTTTTCGGACACTGACAACGTAACCGACGCGCGATTTATCACTTTTATTTCAACGCACTAATGTCACTTTTATTTCATTATTACACGTTGCTTCGCAAGCCATAGCTCAAGCATATAATCGAGCCGTCATCTATGCCGGAAATTAACGTCTCACCGTGATACAATTCGCATGAGTTGACCATTCATAAAAATATACGATGCTACCACGTGTCCTCCTTCCAGCCCGTTCGAACGACGGATCTGTCGTCATTGTCAAGAGCAAACGGTGCAAATATTATTTATTTTTATTTATTCAAAATATACGGGTGTAAACCCATTGATATATAGTACTTGATAATGATACAACAACCCACGAAATCACGACACAGTTAAGACGCAAACCAAGTTAAAATATAAAGTTTCCAGTTATGCCTTATTATTATGCACATAGTAACACACATAGCAAGTCAGTCACACTTATTTCACTGTAAACTTTTACGTGCTGATTTATAATCTATTATTATAATCTGTCGAGACCACGTATCTCCTGAAGAGATTCCGAACGCCACGCAAATTCGCCCAACTTCTCTCCACCTCTGCAAACCCTGTTCTTTGTTCCGTTAAGATGACAAAATCGAAAATGTCGCTCGTACGCCATAATTTATAGAATACATTTGACGACCGTGAGAAATCTCGATATTCCGTAATGCGCTCATACCTGCTTTGCGTTTAATAGACCTTCTTCGCTCCATGAGTGTGAATTGTGTGAACGTCTTCGGTCAAATAACGAGAGCAAATTTTACGACGATGCGTCGCGTTTTGAAGGCTGTCACTCAATGAAAACTGGGAAAAATGCTTCTTTCACTTTCTCAACGTTTCCCCTCTCTACCTTCTACCTAGGGTCAGGAAAATGTAGAAGTTTTATTCCCTTTATCTCTTATTGGGTGCGTCTTTCCGTCCCTCTGACTCTCTTTCTCTTTACCTTCTACCTCCCCACCACTGTTTCTGCCTTTAATTTTCTTTGCTTTTAACAGCATCTACGTCGTCGGTATTTTATACTCTAGCGTCAACAAATTCTACGTTATATTTCACTGTTGCGCGCATGCGCGTGCATAGCTCTGACCGAACACATTTTTCCTCTGGAAGACATACTTCTTGCCATTCCTGTTTCGGATCATTAAGGAGTAGAGAAGGTGGTCTAACGTTGGATAGGTTAGATAACGTGATTTTTTTTCACTCAATGCTTCTTCATGTTGAGGAAGAATGCGACAAAGAGACTCGCAAACTTTTTTCATCCACCCCCCCCCCGCCCCACACAGCTCCACTTGAGCTTCTTAAAATTTCTATTACTTTCTTCTTCTTAAATTCTTGCTTTCCGCCGCCTTATCCGGGCGGAATGTAACGCTTTTTCTCAGAGTTTACGATACTCGTGCTGCTTGCGGCACGTCATCAAGTTGCCAATGACAACGTCAATGATGTACGTGAAGGCGACGTAGCCGGCTGTCGTCGCGCGACGATGCTGTTTCACAGTCGACCGCGGTGGTGATGGTGCGCACGACGTCGACGTCGACGGCGACGTAGTAACTCGGGGCTCGCACTTCCCACGCGGCTGCATTTGGATATGACAAAAGACTGTGCGATTCTTGACACTGACGTTTTGTCATTTGTCTTCACTCTCTCTCTCTCTCTCTCTCCCTCGTCCTGTCCCTCTTTCACTATCCCTTTTGTCAGTGTTTCTCGCGTAAACACCGCATCTCGCCTCACCGATCTCAGCAATCGCTGAGTCGTATCTCGTTTACGTTGCGTTAACAATCCGATATCGAATAGTTTCGCCGGTGTCGTGTTCATGTATTCTCTCCGATCGCCCAGCCGAAAAAGAGAAAGTACGTGCGCGTGTGTGCGCTCTTTGCGTCACGAGGCCAACGCAGATGTCGATAACGGTCAGATCAGCGAAGATGCAAGAGTCTGTCTCGTATCGCGGCATCCGCCGCCGCGACCTTTAAACCTTCGTCGGCGACGAGGCAAAGCGCGAATCACCACGCGTCACGAACCGCGCGCGGTAACGCGACTAAAGGAGACACCGCGAGCAGCAGTTCGCTTGACAGGCCGCGCGCGCGCGCGCGCGGTCCAGGTTTCCCACCCGCCGCCGCCGTCGCCGCCGCCGCCACCGCCGCCGCCAAGTTCCCCCGCCCGATGAGGAACGCGCGAGAGCGAGAGGCGTTACGTACATACGCACATGTATATACATACATATGCACGCACACCGCCTTTGACATCGAGCCGTCGGCGTCGGCGTCGGCGTCGGCGTCGTCTCTGCATTCGCGCACGTAACGGTAGTAATACGGAGCGGCTGTCGCGAGTGTGGCGGGAAAATCGCGCGGCGGCAGCTGCCGCCGACAAGATGAAGATAACGAAGATGATGACTCCGTGTCGTTCTTTTTTTCTGTTTTCCGCTCTCTCTCTCTCTCTCTCTCTCTCTCTCTCTCTCTCTCTCTCTCTCTCTCTCTCTCTCTCTCTCTCTCTCTCTCTCTCTTTTCCTCTCTCTCTCTCTCTCTCTCTCTCTCTCTCTCTCTCTCTCAACGGCTTCGTAATGTCGGAATCTGTTGTCTTTCCGTCTTCTTCTTCTTCCCTCTCTGTCGTTATTCTCCAGTACCCGCGGGGTTGTTAGAAAGTTGTTATTTTTTTTTCTTTTCCTTTTAAAGCGACTCGTTACCGGTGTTGAAAAACGTAACGAGTCGTTACAGTTTTTTCGTTTAATTTTTTCTTTTTCGCCAAGTTTCAAGGACTTGTTTTTACGACCATTTACGCGTGTGAAGAATAACGCTCGTTACGCTCGTTATTGTTATCGAAAATGACTGTAATTGTACGATGACAGTGTTAAGTGTAAGCTACTTGCCGACTCCGATTATCCGCGTATGCTCTGTATTCTCACAGACGACGAGAATTACGTTTAGCGCCGTCATATCGTATTCACATACCAGTTTCGCGCTGCAGACGAGAGAAATCCCGATTCCGCTGATTGATGAGAGGAGTCGACTTGCGCGCTTAGTGTGTACACACACACACACACACACAGTCATCTTTAAAACTTCAATGTCCGTTCTAGCAATTTGTCAGTGACTCGAGGGGCCGTATAAACAATGCAAAACAATACACACCTGAGCAAAAGTACTGTGTTACAAAAGCGAGACCAAGAGAAAAATTTAACCTTTTCTAACCAAATTTTTCTCCTGTCATTGACCGACAAAAAGGCAAATAATTCATTATCGCAATTATTCTTTCAGCGTTGTCAAAACTCAAAAGGGAACTCGAGCAACTAGAGTTGTGTCGAAAAATGACACAACCTTAGTTTACTGTGGAGCACAAAGAGAGAAAGGAAGGAAAAAGGGAGAAAAGTACGAGGTCGTTTCTCGCCAGGAGAAGACGACGACGATGACGACGACGACGAGGCGCGTCGCCCAAGACGAGCCGTTCTACTTCGAGCGCGTTCAGTTTCGGCGTACCATTACGTACACGCCAGTGACATGTGTTACGACGACCGCGCGTACGCATCCGTCGACGACAATTGCACTACACCGGGCGAAAATAGAACTACGCTCGTCTCGCGTGCGAGAGCGCGCGCATCGCGCGGTTCTTCCGCGGTTATCAAACGGCGGTGTAATTTCTCGCGGCCGCCAGCAAACCGCTCGACCCCGTATCGTACTTCTACCTACCTACCCACCCACAAATATGCATTTTCCATGTTAACAGGAAAGTCAAGTGAACGATGATTGCGCAAGACATCGCGACGATTTCGAGACTGGTATGTTCCAAATGACGTACGCGCGCACGCAAGCCTCTCTCTCTCTCTCTCTTTCTCTCTCTCTATTCATTTTTCGCGGTCACTCGTTTATCTCTCTCTCTCTCTCTCTCTCTCTCTCTCTCTCTCTCTCTCTCTCTCTCTCTCTCTCCCCCCCTCTCTCTTTATCCCTCCCCTCTTCGCTTCTCGGATGCTTATTAATTCCTTCGCGGCAGATGGCGGCGACGTCGAGACACATCCGAAACGTAGGGGACATACTGTTGAAAAATCATAAATAGCTGGGATCAAGAGTCGAGCTTGATATTTCACCAACGAGTTATCGAGCACGAGAGAGAAGAGAGAGAAAGGGAGAATGACGGAGCCCTTGAACTCTCTGATATCGTACATGTTTGGGACAAAAAGATGTAAAAGGTCCTCCCGGCAAAAGTCGCATTGGAGACGGCGAGAGCGAGTGTGAATGTAATCTGGCAAGTAAACGCAACACGCGCGAACGGCGATGTCATTCGCGATGAAGTAAGTTTTCTGGTTGAATGCACGATACGTCTTATCTACTGGCACTACCAGCATTAACAGATAACTCGGCGTCTCACACAAGATTTTAGACTCTCGCGCACACCGCCGTCCTGACAACGTACGCGACAGCTACGTGATTCCTCCTCCTCCCTCGTGTCGTGTCGTGTCGTGTCGTGACATGTCATGTCGTATCGTATCGTGTCGTGTTGTGTCGTGTCGTTACTCAACTTGGGCTTTTACGAAATTCGTGCGCGATATCGCGCGCACACACAACAAATCGCAGTTTGCTCGGTCTTCCTCCCTCTCTCCTCTTGCTTTTGACGTAATAATTGCGCTTCGATTGCTCCCCCCCCTCTCTCTCTCTCTCTCTCTCTCTCTCTCGGCCTCGGTAGCAGAATACCCGTCTGCTCAACATTTACCGCGTCCGATTTCACGCTCGTCGATAATAACAATAATCAGAGAGTGATATAAAGATTTGACTGATCGTCGTCTTATCACACGGCATCGATCAGATCGATTCTCACTCCGCGCGCTCCGTCGAGTCTCGCTTCCAAACGGACAGCAGATAAGCAGATAAGAAGTGAAGATAGCGAACTGAAGGAGCTCGCGATAATTAGCAAGCGTACACTACTCGTGTATTACTACCGGCGAGCTATTGCAATTGACGATCGATACGTCGATTGTTTATGTTACCAATTTGTTGACAGGCCGATCAGATGTTAGATAATACAAGTAAAACGCCGTGAGCGTGACTCCTCCAAGTACAGCATGGAACGCACCGCGTTTTATCTTATCGCCGCGATGCCCGTATCAACGCCGTATATTCATTTTAATTTAGTACCGCCGACACACACACACACACACACACACACACACGAGCGACGTACGCTCGGTAAAGCGTCTTAACCGTCGAAATACGCGACAACCGTGAGTGGTACTTTATCTGTCGTTTACGGGCGGGAAAGCAATCCGCGGCGCGTAGGTAGGTAGGTAGGTAGAGAAAGCCATGAGAGGATATCGAGGATAGGAGTTAGCCCTCCGTAAATTCTGACAATTGACGTTATCTCAACGAGGACATTAGGGGGGGAGGACGTACAATTAGCGGTGAGCCTGCGTTACCAAAGCTTTCTTTCTGCTTCCACGCAAGAAGGTCGCTGTGCAACGCGCGCGACGCGAGTGGAGCGTCCATCAGAGGCTGAGGAAGTCCACAAGGAAGAAAAAGGACTCGCTGAACCTCGCTGAACGGGCGAACGGGGGCCTGTTCATTTTTCCGTCCGTTTTATTTTCGACATCGTGCGCACGAGCAGTGTCCTACATCCCTCCGTGATATCTTTCACACAAGTGTGAGATGCATGAGATATAAAAACTAGATAGACCAGTCGCGATAACTCGCTCGCGATCCGCGCGCGGGCCATTAGCGCGCGCCGTCTAAACATCCTGCGCAAATTTGCCGAGGTTCTTTAACGATTTGTGCAAATCGTGGACAGCGAGCGAAGAGCGGTTCGTGCTTCTCGTTAGCTCGTCGCCGCTAACGCGAACGAGACATTTCTTCTCGCGAGCCTCGCGTGTCTCCGCGGAGAGATCCGCGTGGTCCGGCCGCCCTAATTATACGACGATCCTAATAGCGAGTACCAACTCTCGTAGTCTCGCGCGTAGAGACACCTAGTCGTCCTAGGCGCGAATTTGGGGGTCACGGACACGGACGGTCACGACATCTTCGCTCGATTCGTCGAGGCCCACAAAGAGAAAAGAAAAAATTGAGGAAATTTCTCAAGTCCTGTCATACGCGACCTGCTGCGTGTTGTGATTTTGGCTTGGACATTCTTCCCGCAGACTGTATCCAAGGGGACGACGGCGAACGTCAGGACTCTCGGGGCCCTGATAGCATTACGCTGATAGATTACGCGGCTCCGGGGGCCCCGAACAAGGGGTCCCTTCGCAGGGACCACCCCGCGGGGAGGTTTTAGCTCCCCGCGAGGTTATGAGTAGGAGTCCTACTCGTAACCTCGGGCCCTTCCCCAAGGATCCGAGGTATCCATGACGGATTTCCTCCTCGTGAAAAAAAAAAAAAAAAAAAAAAAAAAAAAAAAAGTGCATCCAAGCAGCTGGACGTTTGACGCGACAGGACGCGACGAGATTGCTCAATTTTTGCAAGGATACGCGATATTTAACCGATGTTTTCCCGATTATATCTCTCGCGCGCGCGCCGGTCCAATGACTGAAATGACATGTGAAGGAAAAATATCTCCGATCATCGATCGGACGGTGAAGCAACGGCAACAGTCGAGAAGAAATAGACGGGTCGTCGCGATGCGGCTCAGACGCGAGAGGTAGGTGGTGTTCATGATTCACGATGTACCTCCCGTGCTCCGGTGCTCAAGATTTCAGAGGAGGTGTCACCCTCGTCCCGATCTCGCCTTGTCAAACCGCCAAGGAGCCGATTTTCGACGGCCGGTCTATTTATAAGCATCGTTCAGACAAACACGGCTTACTACGGGACGCGCGTTGTTTGCCGCTCGCGCCGCCGCCGCCGCCGCCGCGATTGTCATCGGCCGAACAATGTATCGATGCAATCGACGGTTAAATTCTGACAGGGTTGCGCGCGCGCCCGGAGGGCGAGTTGAAGCCAACCGCCGCGCGACATACACACACACACATACACCTTCTTCTCTCTTTCGCGCGCATGCACATCGATATTTATCGCGAATACTAGTTACCTCTGTGAAAGCAGATAAGTAGTTTCAGTCGTCGCAACAATGTTCTCATAGATAACGGCGAGATAAGCAAGTAGTTTCGCGGCGTAAAACAGAATTTTCGCGTTCAGTCCGCCTTCCTCTCTATCTACCACCCGTTTTTCTCGGCGGACGAGAGCAAGCGTCAAACATCTTTGTGGAAGAATCTCGCAGTGTGCGCGAACTTTCGAGCATTTCGTGCCGAAAATTCGCGCGTCGCTTGCTCCGCTTGCGCGACGACGATCGCACCTTCGTCCAGGGGAAAAAATCGTGAAGACGCCTAATAACCACTCACTGCCTCCTCCGAAGACGAAACTTTCACCGTTACGTTCGTCCGCCGGACGATCGAACTTTTGACACTCTATCTCAAAGATCTGACGGATCTGGGAATTTTGGAAACAGCTCGCGCGTCCCGTAGGGTACAACGATAAGCGCGGATAAGGGAGAGGAGCAGAAATAGAAATACCACGACGTCATGCGCGGAGAGATAACCCGCGCGACCCACTCTTCACGTCACGAGAAACTAAACGGCTCTCGGGCTCTCTCGGGCTCTCTCGCTCTCTCGCTCTCTCGCCTTTCGGCCGCAGAGATGTCGTAATCGGAGAAGCAGAGAGGAATCTGTATTTCAATTGAATCCAAAGCGCTACATATTACCGACGACGTTCATTATCGCCGCCGTCGTCGCGACGAAAAATTCACGGACGGACGGACGAAGGAGAAAAGCGCGACACGCGCGACGAGAGAGCCGGGAGAGAGAATCGCGAATCTTTCTTTCTCTCTCTCTTTCTCTCTCTCTCTCTCTCTCTCTCTCTCTCTCTCTCTCTCTCTTTCTCAGCCGCAACGCCGTTAAATTCCGGAGTCTAAATTTAATGACATATGGCACACGCGGCGAGAGGGCGAGAGAGAGAGAGAGAGAGAGAGAGAGAGAGAGAGAGAGAAAGAGAGAGAGAGAAAGAGAGAGAGAGAGAAAGGGGGAGGATTCAGCGTGCGCTAGCTCGCTCGTGATGTGCGCCGACGGTCTAGAATACCTCTCCCTCTGTCTCGTAATAAGTGTTCCACATGACGAAGCCGGAAAGACGCTCGAGTGTCCCGTCGCCGCGACTCTGAGAGTGCCGGTATTTTTAATATCGTTTCTATGTTTAGCCGGCCAATGGGACTTGGTCGTCGCCGTGCTTTCGTCTCTCCCCCCCCCCTCCTCTCTCTCTCTCTCTCTCTCTCGAGCGCTAACGACGCGGGACAGGAAACGTCAGGTGTCAGTTACTAGCAGCTCGCATGCCTAACGCTGTTCCGATTTTACGCCGTCTTATCGTCCGTTTGTTCCTTTGAGATTTCTCCTTCCTTCCTTCCTTCCTTCCTTCCTTCCTTCCTTCCTTATTTCTTTCTTTCTCTCACCCTCCCTCCGCCCCTCTCATCGCTCTTTATTGCTTACCCGCCTTTTCGCGAGTTTGCAATCACTGTTGGGCGCTTCGCGCATGAATGAGGTGAGGTGCGACGTTTTTCTCAAACTCGCACCCTCGGCTGTCGCCTCGGCTCTGAGACGCGCGAAGAAGAATTGTCAGAACATTCCTCGGAGGTCAGCGAGCAGAACGATTTTAGATACGGCCTTTAAGCTGGTTGGATATTCGGACCGCGACGGCGGCGGCGGCGGCGGCGGCGACGACGACGACGACGACGACGATCTACCCGTCGCGAATTCACGAGTCGGAGATGCGTCCGTTTGCGTCGACAGCGATCAACCGCAGGCACGAACGGATCATGTCCACCGCGTGATGCTGATGCCGCGTCAAGCTGGGCGTTTCAAACGTTTCAATGAGGCGCGGAGGCCTCTACATGCCGTGATTAATCGCGCGTTAAATAATCTCAGTGATTGGACTTTGTATGAAATTTGCAGTAGAGCGGAGTCCACTATGCGGCTCTTGGAGCGATCTTCGATCAAAGTAAGATGGAAAGAAACACGCGAGGAGCGCGAAGGAGCAAAGAGAGTCCACGGCAAATTGTTCGTCCAAAGCCAAGAAGCGACGGAGCAACGAGTCATCGGTGCATCGGTCAGAGCCAAGTCGAGTCGAGTGTGAGAGTCGCTTCGACTCGCCGCCGCTGTCATTTTTATATCGATACGGATTCGTATTGATTCGGCGAAGGGCAAAGAGACCTACGGAAGGACACAGGTACAGCGCGAGTGCGTAAACCCTCGTGTTAATCGACCGACTAATGCGGAAGCGCATAGCTTATCTCAACAGTTTTAGACCGGTTGCCAAGACTCGTACGGGGACTCCCCGCGCTCGGCGCGCGTACACACGCACGGTACGTGCGTAAGTAGTACATGCGCATCCTGAAGCGTCTACCGTGTGTGGACGCGTGTGTTTAAGGGAAAGAAATGGATGGATGGATGGATGGATGGACGAATGAATAAGAGATGAGTGAACATTCTCTCTCGAGACAGACGCGCGCGCGCGCACGTCTCGATTATTTTCTAGATGCTGCTCGTCCCTCGATAACCAAGAGAGTCTAATTATATCGAAAAAAAAAAAAAAAAGATTGTTTCACTAGAAACTGGCTGTTTCCTCATCGTAATTCCTTCATACCAAGGGTAAAGCGAAGTAAACGCCGCGAGAAAAGAGGAACATTAATTAAAACAATCGATTGGTAATAATGTAACTGGAAAAAAAAAAAAAGAAAAAAAAAAGTCTCACGAGCGCGTCACGGAAATTTGTCATTATATACAATAAAATGAGAATTTAATGAGCTGTCATTCTCGTAAATTAGCGTTAGATTTGGACACGCAAGGTTCGGATCGAAAAAAAGCCGTGAGGTAGATGGTGTGTGTTCCTTGATCAATATTTAATGGAGAATTAAACGATTTTCCGCGGCTTTTCTTCGTAAGCTCTTTTATTTGCGCCACGCACGTTTCTCCGAGCAGGCAGTCTTACGCACGTATTCGCAAACTTTTGCGACTAACGAATCTGTTTACGTTCAGATAAATATTAACGAATAAACATTAACGGTTAGCAGTTCCCAAGTATTTTTGTGCCTTTTAGCCGCGTTCACGAGCAAACAGTGACGACTAGTAACCGTATCGTATCAAGCTACCGCTCGCTAGAATCAACGTGGATAAAGATTCGAGCTCGATTTGTATGTAGTTATCAGGAAGCGATTGCTCACTTTTATCGCTATACTAACGTAAGTTACAGTATAGAGGACCCTCCTCGGAACTCACTCGTCTGATAAGCTCTACATACGACCGTTGTTGGACAACGTTCAGTTTCGAGATGCGCATCGCGCATGTGACGAGTAATAACGCTCTCCAGGATGGCGAAGAATCGAATTATCGCTCGGACTGCATCGCTCGCGAGTGGCGAAACCACGAGATTTCACGGGAGCGGAGAGGTAAAGTGTCGAGGGACTGAAATGGGAGATTGGACTTTTCGGCGTTTAGTATTTCCAGAGACTCGTTGCGACTCGCTGCAAAATGAACCGGAACGACCCTTATCTATTCTTTACGCGCTCTCTCTCTCTCTCTCTCTCTCTCTCTCTCTCTCTCTCTCTCTCTCTCTCTCTCTCTCTCTCTGTAACAGCCACAATAAACAATCCCGTTGGAAATGGTGTATCTTTTCTGTAGCAACTGAAATACCAGCATGCCGAATCGTGACGGATCTGCCCTGATATCGAGACCCGATCTACCATTTCTGTGTTTCGTCATCGAGAAAGAGCGCGGTCATTTACTTGTCCGTTGGAAAGAGACAATAATAGCTTTTGTTTGTTATCTACGCTCGCGCGTAACTCGGCCTCTTAAACACGACAGTATCGATCTGCCGTTTTGAACGTTGCGCTCTAAACAAAACCTTACGCGAACCTGCCCCGGCTCCCTCCCCCCACCCCCTCCATCGCACACACGCACTTGTACGCGCGGCAGCCGAATCGCGCGAGGTTCGATCAACACTTTCAAGGATACAGCGCGCGACGGCTAGTGAAAATGTAATGCGATTCGTCGTCGATAATGTATCATGTATTTATGTATGTCGAGAAACGCACCCGATAACCCTGAGCGTGCCGAAACGGCACATTGACCCGACGGCGTTCCCTTGATTCTAATCACTCTGATGGAAAGAAACATCGACGGAATACGTGACGTTTTCTCTCCCTTTGTTCCACTTTTGTACGAATACATTCCAACATACCGGCCGCACAGATTCGATTCTTGGGAGTTGAACTTTGCAGCTGAATGGAATGTAACATTCTCGCCGGAAAAAACGAAGACGTTTTCCTTACTACCTGCTTAATGTGAAAATAATCGGTGAACAGAAGAGAGGTAAGGGCGAAGTTAGAGGACAAAAGAAGAAAGAAAAAAAAGGAAAAAAAAGAAAGAGTAGAAGTAAAAGAGGTAAAATGTGAATGGTAAATGACGTGACTACTAGTTCGGAAAATGGGCTGGAAGGAAGAAAACGAAGAAAAGCGGCGTCCAATGGACTTTGGGATTCGCGGCGAATTTATTACGTTCCTATGACTGGCATATTTACGCGGCGGCGCAAGAGGTCCGCTGCTTTGCGATATCTCTGTCGCTGCCACGAGACATCGTACGTAAATCTACTCCCGTCATTCTTCGCGGCGCGGCAGTATTTTGACGCACAGGGCCACTGACGCTCCGCGATCGCGATGCTCCCAGATCCTACTATTATATTACAACACCACCCCACCAGCACCGCCACCGTCGCCGCCGCCGCCACCACCACCACCACCACCGCCACCACTACCTCCACCACCACCTCCACCACCACCATTATTTCTACACATCCAGATGTTCTCCTTCGATACAGCCACAAATCGTACGGCCTGAATGAACCATTTCGCAATGAGACGGACTTAATGGCCTGCCTTTAAACATGACACGTCCGACACAACCGTCTGGATTCGCCATACCGCCACGCCACGCCACGCCACGCCATGCCACGCCGTCGCGCGGATGTCCGCGCGCTCGCTCGTACTCGTAATCGGAAATCACGTCGATTTTAACGAGCAGCCGGCGACAGCGGTGAAACGTCTCCATGATGTTCCGCGGTTCATTGAGAAACTCGAGTGGCCTCATTAGCGGACGATGTGTGTGTGTGTGTGTGTGTGTGTGTGTGTGTGTGTGTGTGTGTGTGTGTGTGTGTGTGTGTGTGTGTGTGTATGCGTGTACGCGCGACGATAAGGTCTCTAATGTATTAATACATTAAGAGCTGGGGAACCGAGTCCACACTTGTGTGAGAAGGCAGTGGCCGTTTCATCGACAGCCGGCTGGTTTCACGAAAATTCATACGCCCGACTGCCAACACTTGCCTGCGCAATCTCGGCTGTTCGTTTCACAATCGCGCGATATGTTGTTGTATCGAGGAGAATCGTCGTAGTATCAGATCGCCTGCTCTTTCACAGATTAGAAGACAAGAGGAGTCGTGACGCCGTTGACGCCAATAGACTTTTCAAAGTAGAAGCAAAAATCGCTCATTTGCCACTTAGCATGCGTGTCCAGCTAGATCTATAATTAGACCTTCAACGTGACCTTCTCGCAATCGCGCGTAATCTCTCCCTCCCTACCCCCCCTCCCTCTCTCTCTCGAGCTCCTAAAGAGCGTATAATGCTTCTTCTCACTTTCGCTTCCGGAACGGAAGACAGAGTCTGCGGTGGTGCCGGCTGATTGCACACGAAGGGGGGCAAGGAGTGGACGACGCACATGTCTCGGGTGCGCCTTCGGCTAGACACGCCGCTGTAGGCGCGCGCGCGCGCGCGCGAACGCGGCGCAGGCTCTTCGAGGACGCGACGAGAGATACGCGACGATGAGGCCTCTCGAGAGAAGCGCGCGAGCTCATCGTAAACGCGTTACGTAACACCGATATCGGCAGTTCACTGGGCGTCCCGCGCGCGCGTCTCTTATCACGCCGGCGCCTCACGACGCGACACGCCGAACCGAGCCGAGCCGAGCCGCGTGCGCATGGGATACGGCAAGGTCTGCGACTCGGAATAATTGCAAATCTATGGGGAAACGGGCGGCAGATAATGGCGCAATGACGAACGACGAGAAAAAGGGAACAAACGTGTGCGTGCTCGCGGAATCACATCGTGAACGTTGGTAGACGGAAGCGTTTTCTTTCTTTCTTTCTTTCTTTCTTTCTTTTTTTTTTTTTTTTCCATACAATATCGTGTCAAAATCAAACATGGCGCGCCGGCGAGAGAACAAGACCAGGAGCCGCGTGGAAAAGAGAGAAAACGCGCTGTGCGTGCAAAATACGGCCGGTGCAACAAAACGCGAGAACGAACGGGACGTGGACGAGACGATGTGAAGACGAGGCGAAGAAGATAGTTCGACGACGGACACCGGATAAAGTCGGGATTTTATTTTTCTCTTCTCTTCTTTTTGCCTCTCGATAACGATTATTATTGCGCGCGTTACGCAATTTTCCGTCGACTTCTCTCTCTCTCTCTCTCTCTCTCTCTCTCTCTCTCTCTCTCTCTCTCTCTCTCTCTCTCTCTCTCTCTCTTGCGGCGCTGTCCGTCCGTTCGTTCGTTCGTTCTACTGGCCAATGACCAGGGCTAGATAACGCGCATACGACGACCCACTTACGAACATGCTAATCTTGGACTCTATAACTCGAACTAGATTCCTCCGAGTTACCGTCCTCCTTCTTCTTTTTCTCCTTCTCCCCCTCCCCCCTCTCTCTTCTCCTGTATCTCCTTTTCCATCACCTTCGTCTCACTCGAAATCGAGTAACACCTCTAATGGTCGATTATGTTTACAAAATCGTTTGACGCGATTGCGAAACGCAAAGGAGCGAGAGTGACGAGACATGCTTCTTACCGCATGTACGCAAAATTTCGCGTCATTGATCGGTGTAAATTTAGTTGACATTTACCGACCAAAGTCGGTAACTTCATTTCGGCACAGCCGAACCAACCAACCAACACCGGCATGGTTTGCCAAATGACAGAGGCCGTTTGTGACATCTCTCGCACACACGCGCGCGTGAAAGAGGGAGGGAGGGAGGGAGGGAGGGAGGGGAGGGAGAGAGAGACTCGGGGTTTAAATACACATTTTACGCGCGTTCCTCTTCCTACCTACGAGATTCCTTCCACACGACAGTCCGGAGCCTCGAGAATACGTGTCTATTTAATTTTCAAACGCGCGCGCATATAGTTTCATATGCAAGCGCGAAGTTGAGGCCACAAAGTCACAAAGATGACAAATACGATGTATCGCGGAAGAATGACTTCTAATTTGTGGAAGAGGCCGAGTACTCTCGCGCGTATGCATATAATCGCCGCGTTGCAAGCTAAGTCAACCCGACGGAAAAGGATGGAAAAGGCCGACCAGTCGAGCCCAGGACTCAGGTATACAAAGGCAAACACGAAACACGAATAAATAAGCGAAAACGACCCGATTGCATTATGATGGTAATCTGTCTCGCCGGTTGCAGCACGCTCGTCGTCCATACATGTACACACATCATTCGCTGGGACGAAGACGAAGACGAAGACGCGTTCTTGCTTCGATAGATAATCATCTAGATAATGCAATGGCGCAAATGGGGGGGGGGGGGGAATGTCGTGCGCGCATGGTCGCGCGCTTCTCCGCGTCTTTTTCGTTCGCGCACGGGTTCCTTTGAAAATCGCCCGAGAAAAACGGGCGATTCTCTCTCTCTCTCTCTCTCTCTCTCTCTCTCTCTCTCTCTCTCTCTCTCTCTCAAGAGAATAGTATCGCGCACACATGATTTGGGCGTAATTTGGGCAGAAGATGTACAGCGCGCGAACGCAGCGCAAAAGTGCCAGACTAAACAATAATTAAACACGATCATGACAATAAACTCGCCAATTCACTCCTCATTCCTAATCTAACCGCGTTCGAGCTTATAAAATTTTTACCTGCGAAAGGCACACGAGGCCACCACGGCAGTCGGGCGCTAAAGGAGAGTGATTTTCCGCACGTGCTTAGACAGGTGTAATATTCTCTTCCGCCGGAAGTACGGTCTATCTCGACGAGGGAAAGAAGACGAAGAATCCCTCCCCTGCTTCCCCGTGGTCAGATGGCCACGTAAGCTGCACTTACCTTACCTCATTTTGCGCGAGCGGTCTTTTATGACACGCGCGCGCGCGCGAATCCTTTATTAAGACGCTAGCGTCTTAGATAAGACACGCCTTGTTTTAATGTTAACGCAATAAATTATTAATACTTACACTATACGTATTCTGGACAATTGTTGGCAGGTGAATAAAATTTTACTCGTCAAAATCGTTTGTCGAGTGACGAGCTAACGGAGTAAATGGTGAATGTAAAAAATAGAGACAAGTTTCAACATTTATCAGGCCAAAACTCGTCAATCTCTCTCTAATCGACCCCATTACCCCCATACTCTACTCGAACTCGTTATGTCTAATTGTAATATAATGCGACATGATATAATCAATTTTTAATTTAGTCACATCGATGCAACAATGTGTTAAACTGTCCAACTATGACAGATGAAGAGAATAATCGACAGTTGTGATATATATATCAGGACACGATGTGAACAATCTCTCAGAGAGATTGAAAAAATTTTAACAGAGTTCTTCATTCTCAGTCGCATCCCGCCAAGAAATGACCACAAGAGTCTCTCAACTTTGTATTGGAATACTTGTGCGTGCGACGAACAAGCGACGTGCATCTTTTCTTACTGCACATTCGATACAACACGATACTTTCGCGACGAAGAAAACAAAACAGCTCTAAAATTCAGTAATCTACAATATCCCAAGGCGGGAGAAAATATCACGAGATGGATAATCAGCTGCAAACGCACGACGTGTATCAAAGTGTTAACAAAGTTACTCTCACGAGGTAAATTTGTCTTCGTCTTCGTCGTCATCGTTATCGTCGCTCGCTCGCTTCTTTTTTGCGACGTTTACAAACACACGCTTCCCGTGCGAACAACCGAGTGAACAAAGCCCAAGTCATCGAAGTCACCCGAAGACCGCGTGCGCGCACGCACGCGTATGTCCAATGCCGAGACAACGCTTCGGACTCGGACGAGTTGCTGAGAGGAGACTGCGCGAATTGCAAGGGAAATAACGCGGGAAACTCGTTTAGCAACGTTGCGAGGGTATCTACATTGGGTGGTACATTCTTAGACAGTCACTCTCCAGGTATACGGGAAATAAAAGCCGAACAAGAAATTGGAAGATTCGACAACTCCTAGGGTGTCCTAGAACCATCGCCGATAAAAGAGCGAAATGTGACAGTTGGCGTCGGTTTACGGGCACAGCACAACGCCAGTCGCACAATGTCGGTTCCTTGCGGCGAGTCGAGTAAACCCCGTGGCAGCGCTAGGCTCGCACACGGCCTCGTGTGCGCGCGCGCATATGCGAGGAGAGAAGAGAAGCGAGAGAGAGAGAGAGAGAGAGAGAGGGAATGAGACGCGCGGGCTTACCGCCGCGCGGCTGTAAGCCCGCGCAGCGCGCTAAACAGGTCCGGCTACCACGTGCCTCGCGCCATGACATTGGCTCTTTGCAACAGCGGCAGCGTCCCACGTCGTAGCGAGAACGCGTAGATTGACGCGGCTGCCCGGTCCCTCGGCATGTGTACCGGCATAATCGCATCTCGTCTCTCTCGAATATATCATGTCGCGACGAGAAATATATCTCGAACCGAGAAAGAGAGCGAGAGCGAGAGCGAGAGCGAGAGCGAGAGAGAGAGAGAGAGAGGGAGAAAAGACGGGCAAGGGGAGGGGGAGGGAGGGAGGAGGAAGGGGAGGGAGAGAGAGAGAGAGAGAGAGAAATGCTTACGCTCCGCTCTCGCTGATCGCTGATAGAAAATGATGGTTCGCCGTTGTAACCTACGAATTATACAGAGGCGGCCACGACTCCGACTCCGACATCGTCCGAGTCGTGTATGGTTGTCGGTTGTGCGCGGTTGTTTACCGTAAAGAAACTGTCAAATGTGACAAATTGCCGTGAATGGCTCTCGTGTGCGCAGGGGACCGCGCGCGAGAGAGAGAGAGAGAGAGAGAGAGAGAGAGAGAAAGAAAGAGAGAGACAGAGAGAGAGAGAGAGAGAGAGAGACAGAGAGAGAGAGAGAGAGAGAGAGAGAGACGATCGTCATAGCCGGCGTCGTGCACGCCGAGCAAATGAGTGAATCCGCGGAAAAAGAGGGAGATTACGCGCGCACGTGCTGCGTTTCGACGGCATGAGAATTGTCGCGTCTCGGTGAGGAGACGTTGCGCGTCCATGCGGCGTGCGCGCGCGCGTGCGGGTGAACGAAGAAGCAAACTCTCTCTCCCGCGCGCGTCGTCTTGCCTCGCGACGCCGCGGTACGTTTGCTAAAAGGGAATAAACGACGGTACTCACCGTGGTCTGTGCCAAGTATTCCCCGCGTCGCGTTGTCGATGCAGCGCTGGTCGTTGCTTACGACGTTGCTGGTTCCCGTGCCTTCTCTGATGTGCGCGATCCTTGCTTATGACAGATAAACAGCGCGAAGTCCTTCGCTGTACCGTGTGCCGTAACTTAGATTGACAGTCGCCAGCAGCGGTGTCAGGTAGGTGCGCACTTGGATTGCGCATCGACAAACTGCCTTCGTCGTAAGCGTCACCGTAGCGTCATCTATTATCGTATGCTCGTAGGACGAGCGCGCGCGACAGACGAGGAGTGTGTCGATAATTTCAGCGTGAAATCTGTGAAATTCAGTCACTTCACTAGCTGTGTGTGTATGTGTGTGTGTGTGTGTGTGTGTGTTGTTCGTTCGGTATTATTTCGGTGAATATCCCAATTGATCCCACCTCTGTCCTTTGTAATCTCACTTACACCGACAATCATGAGGAAGAACATGAATACTCGTATCACCGGGACGAACGTCATCCTGGTGCCGTATCAGGAGAAGCATGTCGCAAAGTATGTAACGTTAGATTATTTGCCAATAGGACCAAAACAGTAATTGTCATCTCTCGCGCTCACTTGTGTCTATAAAATTACGCATCGTACATTACAGCAGGAAAATTTAAACCTAACCAGTCGGTCAATCGCTGAATCATGTTTTGACCAACGAGTACTCCAATTACTAATTTTACTAACATGTCCCACACATATATTTAAATTATCGTATGTGGTGGTTGCAGTCACGCACACATACGTTGTATGCCGCGATAGTACAATATGCTCATCTTTGTTTTTTACAACAGAACTCGTAAGCGTTGTTCAGTTTCTGTGATGTTTTGTTACTTTTGACAAGTATAACATATGTACACAGTTCCGAAGGAATTACGATGTAACAATGGCAATATCGTATTCAGGTATCACGAGTGGATGAAATGTCCGACACTGCGGTATCTGACAGGCTCAGAACCTCTCACTTTGGAGGAGGAGTTTGAAATGCAAAGACGCTGGCTCGAGGACCAAGACAGTAATAATTATTCGTTAATTTCGTACCGTCGCAGCCGTACGAAGTAGCTTAGCTTCGTGTTGCTTCACATTACAGAATGCACTTTTATTATCCTGGATAAACGTCTCTTTCACTCCACTGGAAGCGAAGTAGGTATGTTGATGACACGATACATATTTCTATGATGTACATTTTCCCCACAAATGATTCACTTGATGATTCGCTTCAGATGCTATGATAGGAGACACAAATTTGTTCTTTAATAATCCAGAAGAGCCACACGTCGCTGAAGTAGAAATTATGATAGCAGACACCGCTAGACAAGGCAGAAAGCGAGGATGGGAGTCTGTTATTCTCATGATGCGATATGGTAATTTATCCCTAAGAGTCTATTCTTTATATCAAGCGCAATATTCTCTTCTCTTTCTTTTCTTCCATTCATTTGTGTTTATACTGGGAGACAGGTATTGAAACACTGGGCATCAGCGAGTTTCGTGCAAAGATCAAACTAGACAATGTATTGAGCATAAAGATGTTTGAGAAACTGGGTTTTCACGAGGTAGAAAGAAGCAAAGTTTTCCAAGAAGCAACTCTCGAGAAGAGGGTGTCTACCGACTGGAAGGATCGGTTGTCTCTTGAATTGCGGTCCATTGCGCCTGATTCGGATTAATTAGTCGTCAGAATTTTACATCAAATCATTAATTTTTATATTCGCACTTTTATATACGTATAAACTTATATAATTATGACAATATAAAATGTGTAAAAAACTTGCGAGTGAATTTGCATTCTTCTCCCTAGTGCACATTACAGTTGTGTGATGTGCTGGTAGCACCGATTATCGAGGTAATGCCGTGTGTTGATTAACACAATTGACGTAGTTGAGTCGTGATTGAATGTTATCCAGATTAAAGCGTTTAGACTAGATGAGATGGCTAGGTATCACGAGCAGCATCTGCGTCAGTATTAACGTGTCACCCTTCAACGTGAGATCATCTATTCGGCTTTTTCGGTCGGTCGCGGTCGGTAGCACAATTTTATCCGTCAATTCGTCAAGTCGAAAGCGTAAAAGTGATAATCGATCGGACATCGGTCGAGCAAAGTAAAAAATAAAATATGCTGTCGACGAAAAGTTTTAAAGTAGTCGACGCGATGCGGAAGAGGCCATTACTGTTTAACTCGATGGTGTATGGGTTTTTCTACACGAGCGCCGAGTTTATCCGACAGAGTTTCACTAAGGTGTCAAACGTGAAATTCTTTTCAGATTCAGATGGATCCTTGTTGAAACGATGTAATCTCCCTCTCTCTCTCTCTCTCTCTCTCATTTGTCAATTTCCTCGATTGAAATTCAATTCGAAAAGTACAGTAACAGCCGCGAGCCACTCGAGTTTAACTTTTTGGCCATACGGAATAAATTAATTCATTCGATTGAGAGATTGAGAGTGTACAATTTAGAGTGTACTTTTCACCGTTATGGGAACAAATTTACTTTAGTGCGATTGAAACGATCACCCACACAGTACAGTTTTGAACTTTTCCAATGCTTTCATTCAAATGCTCATTCTCGCGACATTCCGAGTGACGGCGGTATTTGCGGCGGTGTGGCTTTGAACGAATTCCTCCTTGTTTGCAACGAGACCTCATTTTGAGAAACTTAGAGTACAGTTGCAGCAATTGAATAAATCTCTCGAGTAAACAACTATGTAATTTTAACCAAACCACAGCCAACGACGCAAATGGTCGTCAAAGAGTCTGAAACTCTGGTCGACACCAAGGGGCCGATATTGATGCGGATACAGAAAATTTGCAAGATTTTGGACCTTGTAGACGAGAAGAAAGATACTGCGACGCGATCGACAAGAGATTACAATTGGCCACAGTTGAAGAGATACGCCGTTTACGGTTGCTTCTTAGCAGGGCCTGTGCTACACGGATGGTATTTCCCCCCGATTATGTTTATTAGATCGACATAAAATGCGCCTCATTTAATTCCGCGATAAATTTATATGAATTAACGCCGGTTGCTGTTAACCGGCAGGTACAAGTGGCTCGACACATATTACAGCGGTAAATCCACGAGAATCGTCTTGAAGAAGCTCTTTGCGGATCAGTTTATCTTTACACCGCCGTTACTCGTCCTGTTCTTCACCAGTTTGTATCCTTTCGCTTGTTTTTTGCCTTTGCATGCGTTTGAGCCGACAATTGTACGCGACGCAACACAATTTCTTTTCCACACGATCTTACAGGTATGAGTCTGATGGAAGCTAAATCGGACATTTTTCGAGAATGCCAAATAAAGTTTCCACACACCTTTCAGGTATGTTTCGAGATGCGATGATTATTATCATCTCGTAGAGTGAGGCATTTAAAACATCTTCGGGTGTTACATCTTCGGGTGACCACAGTTTTAATTGCCTCACACAATACAACAGTATAATATACTATCGTACATATACTATATCGTTCTGATTTTAGACCTCCTGTGGATTTTGGCTGCCGGTGCAACTCGTGAATTTTCTGCTAGTCCCCGCATCTTTGCGAGTGACTTATGTCGGCGTTGCCGGCTTCTGCTGGGTCAATATCTTGTGTTATTTAAAGAATGCGCCAGTCGTCGAACACATCGAAGATAAGGGTGAACAATAAAGTTTCACATTACGAATATATATATATATATATATATACACACATGTGTGTATATATATATATATATATATATATATATATATATATATACACACATATATATGTGTGTGTGTATACGTGAAGAAATTACGGCAAATCCGAATAGCGTTGAATATAATTACGTATGTATAGTAAATTTGTTACGTTTTGTATACTTTCGTATCATATGATACCTGAACAAGTTTTAAAAAGATTCGTTAGTGGATAAGACATCTCACGATTGTACTTTCTTCTCAATAGGATCATCACGTTGTATGTTTCGCTCTGTCGATATGAAACACACTTCACAATCAACTATCAAAACAATGTAATTTAATCCATGAACGTGGCAGATGTGTAAAAATAGTTTGATTTTTGTGTTTCCGACGCATTACGGTGGACTGTACTTTTTCTTTCGCTTATAATTCAGCTTTGTCCATAGACACTGAGCGAGATATACTCATGTGTTGCACACATTATTCGACATCATCTCTTTCTTCTGAGAAAATAATAGAGAAGTGATAGGCCCTCAAAATTTATTGTTTATGTACAGTGTGTCGCTATCACTTTTGCGTTCTTACATCGATCGTGGAAGTTTCAATGAATCAACTGAGGCTAAGAAAAAGAGAGAAGGGGGGGGGAGAGAGAGAGAGAGAGAAAAAATGAAAAAGAATAGAAGAACAAAATACTGCAAATTATCATTGACAGATAATCTTTGAAAAGTTATCTATTCTAAACCAGCCTAGCTAGTTCGATAGATCGTTTCGTCGATAGATTAAATTAATTTTCTGGAATAGAGTTTCCTCGGTCGGCGCTCCGAACATTACATTGTCAGAGACAATGCTCTATCGCGCTGTCAACGTTATTTCTAAGTAAAAATCCCTTATATAATATTGTTACAATACTGCCTAAAGACACGATTTAGACAGTAAAGTGACACACACAAGCATCTTCGTAACGCAAAATCATGTCATTGAGGAGCGCGGGTGTGCTTGCAGTTTCCACTTTTGTTTTTTCATCCGCATCAACAATCTTCGAGCAGTCTTATGCGTTATTCTACGTAAGCTACATTACCGTGCGCAGGTATGTGAGCAAATATATGACTCAACGGCAATAGTACTTGGGTGAGTAAATAATAGCCCTAGGTATAGCCGTGAGCATCACGCACGTGTGTGCTGAGTCATATATTTTTCTCTCTATATATGTACATATATACATACATACATACACACACACACACACACACACACACACACACACGCACACACACACACACACACATATATATATACACATATATAATCATCGACAATATACGATTCGATCGTACGATATTACCGGTGAACGAGAATTAAGAAAGACGTCTAAGAGGAATCCAGCCCTATCTCGTAGACGAAAATATATTCATCGAGCCACTGGCTGTGCGTTTTCTTACGAGTCTCGCCGCTACTGTAAAATAGAAACCAACGTGTTTCGTTCGTTCTCACAAATCCCAGCTAGGCGCTTTATACACGCGCTACAACTTCGCTTACCGCTCGCATCCTGTGGCGTTAGTGGCTTATCAATTACTTTTTGGATCACATTGATCCACTGCGACCTGTCGTCGTCGCTTTGCGCAGAGAGCAAATAGGTCCTATCGGGTGTCTCGAGAGTGAACGAGAATCCTTGGTCCCTCGCGCCTGGCGGTACGCCCGTTTTCACCGCGAAACCCTCGGAACCGTGTCCTAAGAAAATTTCACCCTTTGGATGCGCGTCCTGCATACAAGAGAATAGTCAGTCAGTTCCGTACGTATAAAGAAGAAACGTCTTATTATAGAGCTTATGAAGCGTTTAGTTTAGGATTCCGTTCATTTTGTGCGAAAAGTAAGATTCGAAATAGGTGCCTAGGTAAACTTTTGAGAAATGTATCTAAAACATTCCAGAAACACACTCCACCTATCCTCCTTTTTATTCCCCGAGATATCTTTTAGTTCACGTCTGTGCTGTTTGGATATGTACAAACCATGGGATCATCGTGATACATAAGTTTTCTGCCATCCAATGTGAACCATCTCTTCTTATAAGCATCTGTATGCCTAGGGCCTGTTTTCCACAGGAAACCCTCGCGTGGAAAGTCCCTCGTTAGCTGTGACAACAATTCGTTCTCATTCGCGCCTGGATACGCCACTTGCAGACGGTGCAACTTTGCGCATCTGATCGCGAGATACCAATTTGTGATCACTTCCGGATCTTCGTGGTACACATAGATATGTCTCGTGGTGCCGTCTTTCATGAAGGATAGCTGAAGACTGTTTTGATTACCAGTCTTGGTCGGTACAAATGCCACGTTTAACTCTGATATCCTCAAGATGGCTTTGGGTTCCTTGGGATAAATTGTGCGACAATATTATCGATATGTGTGTATATATATATATATATATATATGTATATAAAATTATATATATATATATATATATATCTCCTACTTATACGACACAGCTCAGAACAGAATTGTTTGGCGTTTCTCCTGCCAAGGTACCTTGTTCTCTTTAACGTGATACTTGAGGGTATCCTCCGCCTCGCTGAGCACGAATTTTCGCGGATGATAACGCGAGTCCTCCTTGCCGCGCTTCATCAGGAATCCTTCCATAAAACCTGACACATAGTGATTCTGTCTTTCGGGATGGCAAAATTCCTCCCTCTCATATTTTGCTCTTATCCACTGTTCGACCAAAACTCTAACGACAATCGAGAATTAATCGTTTGAATGTGCGAGAATATGATGCTATCATAATAGCTACCTGAGGTAGCTAGCTGATAAGGCTGATACGTGTGTATCGTCCTTCATGACTGATGGAACAGGGAAAACCACACAAATGTCTGATAACTTACTGCGGGGCATCTGGGCTTGGTCTACGATAGCACGAGGGTACGCGCTCTTCGTAGTGCAGTCTAGCCGCGGCGTTACCCACTTCCCTCATTCTATTCACCTGAGAGTCCTCCCACCTATCCAACTTCAAGTGCTTCACCTTCGAGATATGTGCTCCCATAGATCTGTGCACACCGGCGCATCTTTTGCAGACGAATATACCTATGTTGTAAGACGCCCATTCCGGATCTGAAACGTGACGTGGATATCGCGGCGGTCAGTCTGATCGTGGCGATTATCGTAGCCGCCGTGTGCGCGACGGAGAAAAAACTCAACAACGTTGGCTCAGTCGTCGGCGAAAACGAGGCGTTTGCTGTCACTTTGACAGACGACGTGCCTTTCGACGTGCAATTGCGGTCACGATAACGCGAAGCAACGTTGGACGTTTGCGTCCGCGGCGGGATCGGCCGACTGCGCGCTATACTTTGCGTTATACACATAATCGCAATACTTAATGTCGCGATAAAAACAAACATTCCGGATGACGTCGGAGTTGGACGTCACGCGGCGGTGTTGCTGAGAGGTTAAAATCGCGCGCGTCGCGGCGGCGTGTACGCCGTTCGCTCGTTCGCGACGGCTGGACGGCGAACGGAACCTTTTTCTTACGGAACGCACTCACTCTTGGCCCCACAATCCGCGCACACGTTATTCCCAGGCTTTTTCAGGAGTTCCGCCAACAACTTCTCGTTCGCGTCCGCCATCTTAAAACATTGACAAACGACGATGTTCATACACCGTGGACGACGTATGTATGTACGTACGCGGCGTTTCCCTTTTGACGGCGGCCGCCGCCGCCGCCGCCGCCGCCGTTGCCGCGTGCATGATGCGGTGACGTGAAGAATAATCTCGAGTCGCATCGTATCAGCCAATCGCTGCGGTCTTTTGGGTCGAATCGATTTTTACGTGTCGCTAATAAAAGCCAGCAACTCGCAAAAGTCCTTCGACTCTGCTCGTTTGCTCGTGTTACGAGCAAAGAATGAAAGTTTATGTGTATAATACGATTTGTCATTAGATATTTATTCAGTCACTTATTAACGCGCGTAAATTATTTCATGAAAGAAATGCAGTTTATAAAAGCAGAGAGAAGCCTGAGAGAGCGGCGAAAGTAACAAAGGTCATCATAATACGCCGCCTGCGGCGAGAATATGAACGTCAACTACGTCAACTCGATTGCGTCGGACAGCGGCGCATGGTTCGCGTCCGTGATACTTCGGTATATACGATATTCACCAAGTATTCACCGTCAGATTGTTAATCTGTTAATAACGGATTTTCATGAATGTCAGATATATTAGACACATTGTAGAGAGATTACCTCCGTGTACAAATTACAAATTAACGGATATGTCGCGACGGGCATTAGTTTGCAAGAAAATCAAGTTTGAAATTACACGAGCGCAATAATTCAACCCGTTGAATCAATTTTCGAGTCGTTCGGTGTGGCGCAACGGTTAGCGTTTGCGATTCGTATGTTATTGCCATTTCGGATTCGGTTTCGGATGTCTCGCTGCTTTGTTTATTTCTTTCTTTCAATCAAGTAATGATAAATGTTTCATTACGTAATTAATCTTCATACTTTTAATAAATATATTTTATTAGTGACATTATTAATTATTCTATTATTAATCAATTTTTTCTTTTTTTTCGCAGCCAGTTTTAAATGCCCTTTTATTTTATATCCAATGTTTTTAACGTAGTTTTACGCTGTAATACTTTTGAGATGAGAAACTTTGGTGGGAAACTTGTTGAGACCAGAAGTTTCGACCTGCTTTAATTTTTGTGTTCGGTTCCTCGCTCGAATTCTCGACCCTAACTCTCGAACTCTCGAAGCCTAACAATAAATCCTAGGCCGAAAGACCGCGGTATTGCAGGTACCTGCTTTTATAAGAAAGAGTGGGGGCTTCGGTCTCTTATTCAGTTTCACGTCTCTTGTCCAGCAGTGTTCCTGTGAGAGTGAAATGAAAGAAGCGTTACTGTGAAAGAAACTACATTATGGAATTTGACGAGAGATTTAAGGGTAAAGTTACTAACGCGCTAAAACATTGTGAAGCTTTAGTGCAAAATGTAAATCTTCTAACAGATACACCTCCAGGCTTCCAGATTCCCTCTTCTTCCTTCGCGTGGGAAAATGGGAAAGAAATTTTACAACGAAATAGTTGATTGAACGCTGGGAGAAAGAAAAATAATTGAGGATCGTCAATTATTATTATTTCTGACGAGATTGATCAATCGTAAGAATATCAATCGTAAGAGGTAAGGTTTTTATTTACGTCAATATTATTTATTTGATTTTTCAGTGAATAAAATAAATAAAAGCAAACTGTTACTTTGTTTGCGTTGCACCGGACGATGACGATGATTATGTCGCAGAAGAATTTACCTGCACCAAACCTTCTCGATTGTATACTCTTTTGTGGCATACAAAGAAAGTCGCTGTAGCAGCAGCAGCATAACATCTAAAATGGAATTTTAAGAATATGCAGACGCATGGAGCGGCTCGTTTGAACAAAAAAGAAAACGGATGAAAAGAAGATGTAAAGTGTGGAGGAACGCACCTTGATAGATGGAAGACCATCAATCACGAGACATATGATGCTGATTTATGTATATTGTAGAATTGTATATATAGAATAGAAGCTAGGAAGCGAGGATGCAACAGGTAAAGTATCAAAATTTTTGTAAACGATGAAAATAAAGAAAAGAAGAATATAGCGTAACGAATATAGTCTAACGGAAAAACATCTGAAACAATCAGTTCTACTTATTTTTAGATATTGATGAGGACATTATAACAGTGGGCAACAAAGTGCAAGTTTCTCTTTCTTGTCCGAAAACTTTAGTTTCGGCTATGGTGGACGGAAAGATTGAAGAAAAAGACACAAGATCAAGTGAGAAGAAATGACGAAATATATAAGCTCCAGAGCTCTCTATTCGCTAGAATAGAGGAAGCATTAGCAGCTACAAAAACATTTCGAGTGCAAACGAAAACACTCACTTGTAATTGCGACCATGATTTTGTAATTGATATACGTAGATCAAATTGGTTGTCAATCGACGTATAATAGATTGTTCGCCGATCAGCAAAGATCAAAAACTGTGATGATAAAACATTTGAAGTAAAAATTTAAGTAATATTATTCGTTTTTACACGGCAGTTTACAGTACGCGCCGACTGCATCGGAAAAGATTCTTCTATTTATCTTCTTGTGTGTGCGAGAACCGTCTGGAAAATTGCGCTCCAAAATCGCACCAAAAGAAAGTAGTTGAGTTGAGAAGCAACAAATTTAAGTGAAAACATTGTTGTTACATTGTTGTACAAAATGTGCCAAATTTAGGGAAAGGAATCATTACGAATCATTTTTGAAAATTGTTCTGTTTCTCTGTGTAGAAAAAATAATTTTTTACTAGTTTAAAGTTTTAGTCCTTGATTCGTGAAGAGGGCAAAGAGATTTTTGTTAAAAATTGCTCCCGCGTTGTTGAAGAATCAGAGATAAATTGCTCCGAGGGAAGATGCGATCAAAGTACACTCTTTAATTTTGCATCAATTAATATAAAATGAATGATTTTCCGCAAAATTGACGAAGGGAAGGGAAATATCTTTTCGAATGTAAACGATTTCCGGTGTTTTCCGGTGTTGCTTCTAAAAACACCATGTAACGCCTGTAACGCTAAACGCTTGCTTTTATAAAATGCGCTTAGTATGTATTTTAGAATTTTATGTTTTTCTTGTTTTTATGATAAATATCTGAAATTCAATTAATTCAGTTCAATTAATAAAGAGGATTTTGTAGTGTAATATAGGTAATGATTTGCGTAAAATAAGATATAAATATCCTCCATTAATACTCATCTCGTTTTATTTTCCCATTATAGAACTTAAGTAGAAATTAAAAATGGAATAATTAGTAATATCTCACTATATACTCATACGTAGGATTTATCCGTTAGGCTTCGGTTTGAATTGAAGAACTCAACGAGAAGAATTGAAAGCACAAAGTTTCCATCGAAATATTAGTAAGACAATGCAAGACAATGGGACTAACAACATGGGATACGAAACAAACTGTTATTTTGTTATTTTGATAAAAAAAAAGAAAAAAAAATACAAATTACTGAGACTCGAATTGGCAGCGCGCACAACGCGTCACAAACGTTAACCGCTGCGTCATGCGTCCTGGGCACCCCGTTGGGCGTCCCCAAAAGTTGATTCAACGGTCCGTGTATATTATGTGGCGCGTATAACTTTAAAGCAAATTTCCTCGGAAATTAATAGCCATTGCGACATGCACCTTCGTGCACACGGGCAAGCCCCTCCGCAATGTATGTAACGTTCACTAAAAATTCGTTCGTCAACATATCGATCGTTCGATGGTCTTCTCGTCAGATACGCTGCGGTCACGTTAGTGGTACACCTTTCTCGGTCTTGTTCTCGGTCGGTGCAGTTCCGTCAGCCTAAACTGCTTCGTAAACGATCTCTCGTAAACGAAGGCCCATTCATTCATTCCTCTAGGGTCTCTATTCTATACGTACGAGTTATCGAGGTATCGAGACATACGTCTCGCTCGGAAATCTATTTTGTAACAGGTTGCGGCATCTCCTCGTAAACGATATTTTTGGCAGATATTGGTAATGCGACTATAAAATAATCTGACGATATACTTGTAATATAACAGGAAATAATGTCCCGAGTATATACCGTAGAAAAACGACTTCGCGTTGCATTCACGTGGAATCCACAAAACCATATGGATTTCACAACAAGTTCCTGTTTTCTCGGGGGTAGTGAGCTTGTAGGCGTCGGATGCGAATATGGGAACATTCTCCGAGTATCGTAGCTTCTTCGTAGCTTTCTTTTCGGATATTATTAATGGAATATACGCAATGTACGTGTGTTGCGATACGCTCGGGATCCGGCATCTGCGTTGTATGGGTTGAGGTTAAAATTAAATTTAACGACGCGTACCTCTCTCTGGGGTACGCCCTGATGACGAACGCGATGCAAGATTTTTTATCATCTCCTTCGACGGAACGGAGTGGGGAGGATTCGATTGCTGAAATAGTTGCGACCGGCTGCAACGGCGGCGGCGGCGGCGGCGGCGGCGGCAGTCGCTGCTGAGTCCAATCGGCGAGTGTGTGTGTGTGCACGCGTGGCACGTGACATATCATACTGAATTACAGAGTAATTGAAGGCGATTCGAGGAGAGAAGCAAAGCGGCGGCAGTCAGCGCTAGTCATTGTGTCAGTCGTGTTGTCCGTGGTTGCTCGTGGTTTAAGCGTCGTCTCCCCGCCGGCGGAGTGCTGCTCCGTTTTTCTTCTTCGCGCCCGCGTCGCCTGGTACCGCCGTCTTCGCTTGTTCAACTTCCATCTGCGTTTGCCTCTTTTCTTCGCGCGCGCGCGCGCGCGCGCGCGCGTGTACATCCATTCCAGAGTTAATCGCGGGACTGAACATCCCCGCGCGAAAATCGCGCGAAAATGCGACGCGATTATAGTATATGCGAGCGAATTAACATCGCCAGAATCATACTATGCAAATGCACCGACATATGATCTCTCTTTTCTTTTTGCTGCTCTTTTCATTTTGACGTTGCACCGTGCACCCTTTTCTCCACCTCCTCTCTTCCGTCTCTTCTCCTCTGCCCATTCTTCACTGACCGTTCCGTCTCGATTTCATTAGATTTCATTTTGTTAATACGCTCACTTTTGTCTCACTGTGGACACTGTGGAAAATGCAAGAACACTTGCAAGAACTGCTTGCTCACGGCATGGCAACGGCAACTCAAAGAATACGAAGAGAGATTCGCTATTCGTTGAACGCAGAGCGCATCTTGAGATTTTACACGTGTAAATGGGGATATCTTTCTTTCGAAAAAGATGTATCGTATATCGTCGACTTTTATAACCGCATAAAACGGATTATATGCATTTAGTATACACGGCGTGTCCTGGCGCGTATATGCGTTCTTTAAATATTTACATAGAGCGCGGAGAATGCAACGTGGTATTTCTTTCGTGTATTTTTTCAACGGTACGTTCACACTTGCGCGCACCGGTGGTATCCGTTCACAGATATATATTTACTTGAGAAACAATTTACAGTCGGGAAAACGATGAGACTTAGGGGATGTTACCGTTCTTCGAAACGCGCGCTTGTCTCGCGCGCGTTTGGTCAAAAGAAATTATCTCTCGCGCATTAAAGATTATTAATTTCATCATATATTACATCGGCTCTGCCATGCTTACTAATCCATTGATTGCGCAACTAGACTAAACTAAAATGAGACAATCGAGTTGCTCTAATGATAAAGACGGTAAAGAAAGGCATATATTTCTTTCATTTATATCTCCTTGTTTCTCCTTGTTCTACAATCGGCTGTCACAATCAATTTTTCAGTTGCAATTAATTACGTACGTTGCTTAATGAGATGCAACGGTATCACGAGAAACACGGCATTCTAACCAAACTTGTCGATCGATCGTCATTCGTTTCTCGCTTCACTCCGTGAAGCCGGTCATTAGATTGAAATAAAGAAAAAAAAAAAAAAGAGAAAAGAAAAAATGCTGCATTCGTTTTTTCACGCGTCCGCTTCGCGACCAAAGTTCACGAGATCCGTTAACGAGGCACGAGAGTTTTTCATTAGCGAAGATCCTACATAGAAATCTATGCGCGAAGCGCAATTATCCAATCTACTTCTACTTTTGCGCAGATTGGAATCTGTCGCGTCGAAAATATGTCGTTCGTCCGTTCGCTGTATAAATACTTGACGGAGGGCCATGGTGGTGAATTGGACGAGAAGACCGGCATGAGCGAGAAACAAAAGAAATTGGTGCAGAACACATGGGCCATTGTTCGCAAAGACGACGTGTCGTCCGGACTCGCCATTATGAACGCGTGAGTCGATCCAATATCTCTCTATTAATCTCGCTTATTCGCGCAATACGCGATGCAATAAGACACGTAGGATCCCGGTGACGACAAATCGAAGACGACAGCGAAGGTGACAGCGAAGCCGTCATCGCTGCCGCAAGAGCGTGCTTGATTTCACTGCAATTTATAGTTACTTTCGGCGCCGACCGCCGTCTTTATTTTGCTGTTCTGCCAGAAACAACATTAGCGACGCATGCATATAAAGATTATTATCGCAATTAATAACATTAAAGAGTACAATTAATTCCCTGCGATAAGACGACTCTTCTCTGGCTATAATCTGGTTGCAACATACAATTTTAGGTAACTCACAAACACAAGACACTCTGCTGTTGTCTTAGTGTAAATCTGACTGGTGCAAATTACGCGCGAAACTCTCTTTGCACTCTTTGACTTTGTACTTTGGCGATTTTCATCGGCGAAAATCGCAAGGTGAAACTCATTCTAATCATTCTGAATAACTCTCTAATAATATAACTCTATCATTAACGCGCGCTATATAATTTTCGCGAGAGAGACAAGCCATTTTCTTCTTTTATTACGTACGTAGGAGAGAGAGAGAGAGAGAGAGAGAGAGAGAGAGAGAGAGAGAGAGAGAGAGCGCCTGCTTCTCAAGGCTCTTCCGCCTGATTCATTCTGACCGACTGATTATTTATCTAACGAACCGTCGATACACAATCATTTATACATTTATACGTACAAGCCGCGTCGTCGAGAACCCGCGTCACGTTTGCGGCCGCTCATCGGCAAACGCGCTCGCGTTTCTTCCCGCGAAAACCATTCGCGCTTACATTTGCGATGCGCGCCGCGTCGCAAAAGTCACGGCAGGATGCGCGCGTTATGAAAATTTCAACGCTGGCTTTGTCAACACTTACTCAGCGACGTGATTAGCGTCGTCGCGTCATTACGCCATCTCGCCAAAGCCGTGTTGTTAACTAAACTTACATATCCGGGATATGTAAGTTTGAAAACAATTAATATCGCCCACTGCGCTGCGGGCGAAATTTTAAACTCGGTAAATCGGAGTAAAGCACTCGTAAGTAAAGCGTCTTTCTTTTATCTAACTCGTTTCCCCGAGTGGATATCGCGAGGTCATCATCGGTCATCAACGATAACGCGCGATAACGCGTTACGCGCGGTATTGATCAAATTCATTCTAATCGACTGAAATGTTCAATGGTATCGCTTGAGAATCCACTGCATATATGATGGCTTCAGTGCAGAAAAAAAGTTCACTCTTGCGATTCCACGTGTATGGCGATATCTTTATTATCTCTTCGACAGATGGTTCGCTTTTAGCGGACACTTTTGCGAAATTGCAATTCTTTGTATTTGCATAAAGTCATTTACAGGAGGGGAGAGCACGCCTCAGTGCTTTCGCACTCGATATCTCGCGCTGATATCTCGGCAGTATAGGATAGAAGACACACAATTTTCTCTTCTCTATTTCCTTTCCTTCTTTCTTTCTTTCTTTCTGCCGTAAATCCATCTAACAAACTATTCGATAAAATATCACGCACCTTAGTACAAATATGATTTGAAACAGATATTATTTGAATTTCTTTACAGCTTTTTCACGCGATACCCGGAATACCAAGACCAATTCAAATCGTTTAAGGGCATACCCTTCGAAGAACTATCGAAAAATAAAAAGTTTCAGGCACATTGTGTCAGTGTTATCGCAGGCTTGAGCAACGTTATCGATCATATCCACAATCCAGAGCTGATGGAGGCGAGTCTGATCAATCTTGCCGAGAGGCACAAGAATCGCGGTCAAACTCGAGAGCATTTTCAAGTAACTAAATTCTTCTTATCGTATATCTTTCTTATCACGGCCGTTATCGCGTCGAACGCTACACAATTCAGTCAACAATGACAATGACAGAGTTGGTATTATATAAATTAAATAATATCAACATGCGTAATATCTAGAATAAACATAATCATCTGTTATAATAATATAAATTCATACTGATATGCACTGTGCAAAGCACATATCGCTGGTATTGTCATGTGTAACGCATGTGCAAAGAGCTATATGTTTAAAATAAGGACCGTACCTTTTATACTTTTATACGTGCGACGATTTGACATGTCGTACACGGCGTGACGCTTCACCGGCTCTTGTTATCCGTCTAGGTAGCGGCAGACCAAAGTCCATCAATTCTTTGTTCAAAAGCTTTGTTAAGGCTTAACGCTCTCGAAAAGGTTGGACGGTTCTCTCTCACCGTCTCGCACTCCCATCATTCCGATTGGAAATATACGAAAGAATTGGACGGAAGATTGGTAAAAGCTCTTCCTTCTATCTCTCGCTGTTTAGACGGACGCTGTTGAGAAGGCACTTATTTTAAGGCAACGGGTCAATATATACGTGCATATACAGTACATACACCGATCCACCACGTCGTGAATAAGAACTATAAATTATCTTTCCAGAACTTGAGGTATGTACTGGAGGATCTAATCCCGTCCGTTTTCGGGAAACAATACACGCAGGAGGTGCAGGAGGCATGGAAAAAGATGTTCGACTACTTGTTCCTGATTCTCTGCCAGGTTTATAACGTTTAAGATCGCGCACGGCTGTATCGATGCAATTTTGGAGTCGCGATAGGAAGTAGACACGACGCGCGCGCGCGCGCGCGCGTCACGGACTTTTCCGAGATTTTTGAGTCTTTGGCCTCGAAAATGCTACGTAGCTAAATGTTTCCCGTAGCGTAAGCTTTAACTTTGTAAGCTCTAACTTTTCACGAGAGAATAACACATTTGTTACGTTTTCTCCAAATTATACCGACACTTACTTACTTACTTACTTGTAACGACGAACTACAGACGAAACTAGTTCTCATATATTATTTCTTTTTTAACAATCTTCGTATATATCGTCTCAAAGGCGTCTAACACTCGCACCTTGCTACGTGATCGTGTCTTTTTGACTGCAGAGTGCGAAGCACCCTGTCGCTGAATTATGAAGAATTAGTAATACACCGTGGTAAAAATACGCCGGCGTATACAGAAAAAGGAAGAAACATAGAGATTCCAAGTAATTTATCGTCTGTCATTTCAACATTTTTTCGAACAGTTCAGGTAAGAAACCTGCCTTCCTCCCCTTAACCTCGCCTCTTTTCCTCTTAATGGAGAAATTCCTGTTTCTTTTCTTTCTACAGTCATTTATCTCGTTCTTTCTAGTTTCTAGTTTCTTCACGGTTTCATTTTCACAATTTACATAATTTTCTCTTCATCTCTGTTTTGTCAATCACTTACGTGTCATTCCAAAGGACCATAAATTATACAGTGCCTCAGCACTCAATGTTCAGCACAAAAGTATGAAAGAACGAAACTACATTGAGCAACTAGATTGAGCCAAAAGCCCTTTTTCTCACAGCATACGTTTGTCGGCGTATTTTCACTCGGTAAAAATGCTCTGTTAATTATCAATCAGCATTTGTTCAGTGTCGATTCAAAGCAGAGATGTTCACCTTGTTCTTTCGCTATTTCCCCCCCCCCCCTCCCCCTAAGCGAGTAAGCGGCGCTTAGGGGAGAGAGTGTGAAGTTAATCGAGGGTGTGTGTTTGATGTTTTGTTACTACATTTATTATTTACACCCGTACTCGCGCGCGCATCCGCTCGAACGCCCTCGCTTAACCTAGCCAAAAATCGGTGCCAATCGGTCAGTCGGTGATATTTGTGTCGTCTATTTCGGTTCGGGTTAATTGTTAATTTATATAGTTAATTCTATATTATTCCATAATATCTGCGCCGAAACAACAACGACGCTCGGGGGAGTGACACTTCGAAGATCTTCGAGACGAAGCTAGAGAGATGAATAATACCAACGCGTCCGGCCCTTTTATCTTATCAGGCGAGTCGAGTGACAGAAGGGACCTTTGGCCAAACAATAATGTCAAATCGATAAAATTTATATCGCCACGATTGTTTTACGTTCGGCAGAAAAAGCATTATTGCTGCAGGCGCTTCGCGCCTGTGCTGTCGGCGGTTCTGCAAATCATTCTGCAAATGTCGTATGATTTTCTGCCAAGCCGAACTCCACGCGATTTACACTTTTCCAACTTTGTGTTTCTAACCTTGTAAGCGATCCAGCGTATTGAAAGAAATATGCTGGAACAAATGGCGACTGCTTGGCAAACATATTAAATAATCGTTGGTAGTCGTTTCATCAACAAAAAATCTTACAACACAGTTGCAAAGCCACTGGCGCAGCATAGCTGCGCGAAGCGCTTATATCCTGCTGAAACGTAAACGATACGACGTTTCAGGACGCCAAACGATCTCCTTGCCGTTATACGTTATCGGAGGAATCGCAGTTGCGATTGTGCTACTGACCTGTTGCTGCACGCTGTTTGTCAGGAATAAATGCGCAAGACTCCTTGGCAAACTCACAGGCAGGAAAAAGCAGGAGTTAGTATGAGACGAGAGCATTTTCCGAGTCGAAGAGTCTTATTCTTCTAACTTTGCGACCTCGCAAAGAAACATCCATTGATCCTTTGTGCGTGAGGGTTTTTAAGGTTGGTGGGGGATATCGAGGTATCACACTATACACAGGTATATTGTCTTGTGATGACAGAAATTATTCACCGTCGTTTCGTTTCCACGAGCGACTACAATAGAAGCGACTATAAAAAAAAAGTGTGTATATATATATATATATATATATATATACAGATAATTGAATGTTACATAATTTTTAGCATCAAGGTACGACAATAACCCACAACATAGTGTCATACATTATGAGATTCTCCATTAATTCTTCAAATATCGACTGTGTGCGATCCGTGACTTGTTTATGTTTATTTTATTAATTTTTCTCGTCTTTTTCATATGCGTGAGGCTGAACTGAACTGTGCAACAAACACGTTGATTATCGCGTTGATTTCATTTGATTGCACAAAATCTTAACTGACAACTGACTTATTGAAGATACAGTAAAATAAATGTAATCGCAGACACTTGCACATTTTTTATCTTGTTTTACCCCCCCCCCCTCTCTCTCTCTCTCGATTGCACGAGCACATGCGCCTGATTTTTTCAATGCATCTGATTATACAATTACATACGTGATGCAGTGAGACATCGACACGATAGTTCACGCAGCAGTCGTTTTCGGTGTCCGTCATGGCATTACGTGTTAATAATCGCGTGAACGAGAAACATCTCTTGCGACTCACTGTTTTCGCTTGTGTCTGTTAATTAGTTTAGATCTTAGATCTCTTCGTACTCGCAGACTGCTCGATCATACCTGCAAAAATACATACGTTTAGAAAGTATTACTCAGACGTCGAACAAGGCCGGAGCAAAAGAGCCGGCATGAGAGAGTCACGTAAAAGGAAAAAAAGAGAAAGGGATCTTGCGTCGCGAAACTTCACGCACACCGACACCGGCACGGAAGCCGGGGAACCGATTGTTCTGCCGCCGTTGCAACCGGAAAAACCGGAACGTCAGGAGGACGAATCGCCGATCGCGTGCTACAAGTGTTACAGAAAGAAGCAGAGACGAAAGAGACGAAAGAGGCAGACACGACGATAACGTAAAGAAAAAGGAGAAAAAGGAGAAAAAGGAGTAAACGAGGCATCATCTTAATGAGGCATTTTCGCATGTATTGGGTTGGGGAAGGAAAGTAATGTCATATTTTTAGCTCAAAATTGGAGCAAGTTTATTTAGATTTGAAAACAGCTTCAAGCAATAATGTAACGGCCGTTGTTTTCCATAATCTTTTGCCATCTTTCGGGCAGCTGCGTAATTTAACTTTTCAATGAAGAATTGTCGAAGGTGATTTCTACGATTCCTTAAAGAAGTAAACGCTTTACCATTAAGAAAGTTCTGCAAGGATCGAAACAGGTAGTAATCCGAAGGAGCGAAGGATGCTCGGTGAATATGTTGGGTCAAGTCAAAAGCGTAGCCAAAAGAGTATGGCGGCCTGGTGGAATAAAATACCCTTTTTATTGATCAATTCCAGACGTTTCTCTGCAATGGCTTCTTTCCGTCTGTCCAGCTGGATACAGTACTTGTCCGAATTAAGCCGCACATTATTTAAAAGGAGTTGTACGTAATGCACGACATCTTTCTAGTCCCACCAGATACACTGCGCTGACCTTTTTCTCTTTTTTTTTTCTTTTTTTCTTAAAGCCTTTAAAGCCTTTAAAGCGGTCAACGGCTTTTCTAAACGCTTTCCTCAAGACCGTTTGTGAACCGCGTATATCGTATATAAACGAACTCATCGTCCGTCACGATTCGTTTCGCAAATGGGTCGTTTTTGTTGCGTTTAAGTAACGCAAATTGCAAATAGAAATGCAGTCGATTAGATATTTTTTTCAGACAAATTATGCGGCATCAAGACGACATCAAGACGAGAGATTCCCATTCACGTATCCCAACTTGTGCGAATGCTCGTTGACAGTAGTATGTGATAAATTGAGTATCTCTACTATTTCCCGCGTCGTATATCGCTGATTATTCTCGATTAAAGTCTTGATTTGGTCGTCATCGGTAACAGCCAGAGAGTCGACTAGAGCGCTTCTCATCTTCGAGTCATGTCGTATCACCAACACGAAATTTCATAAACGCAATTTCATGGGCACGTACGTTCTGTTACTTGCATCCTCTCCGTGCACAGCACGTATTCTCTATCTCTTTCTCTTTCTCTTTCTCTTTCTCTTTCTCTTTCTCTTTCTCTTTCTCTTTCTCTTTCTCTTTCTCTTTCTCTTTCTCTTTCTCTTTCTCTTTCTCGTTCTCTTTCTCTTTCTCTTTCTCTTTCACTTTCTCTTTCTTTTTCTTTTTCTCTCTTGTGTCGCATTTTTCTCTTTACGGAAGTAAAACAGCATCAAACGATATGAAAATACAATTTGTTTTGCTCCACTTTTCTCTCGATCTCAAGTAATCTCAAGTTTCCACATACGCTATTTTGTACGCTAAATAACGCTAAAAGTGTCAGTTATCCAGAATAGCATGCATTTACGCCGCCTAGAAGAATTGAAAGATTGAAATTTCTTTCCAGTAAAATTCATGTTTTCTTTCCGGAAAAAGAAAGATCATATATATATATATATATATATATATATATATAATCACATGTCCACACGGGGAAAGAATAATGTCGAATGAAAAAAGGAGGAAATAATTTTGTTGAGAATAAACGTTGACATGTGCTGCTATAAACTGATTTATTTCGTTTGTATTATAGCAGCATTTTTTCGTTGTTGTATGATTAGCTATATATTTGTGAGAAAATTCATGTGTGTACGATCTTTTCTTTTTTTCCGAGTTGTCATGGCCATTTGATAAACAGTCAGAGCACAAGCAAAGAAAATCCGTTCCACATTCGTGCGAAATACGTTGAAATAAAAAGATATTTTTTATAAAATAGCCCTTGCAATGCAGTTAATTTGTAATATTTCTTTGAAATTTTGTTTTCGCTCGAATAATCGAGGAATAACTCCAACTATCAAAAAAGAGCCGAAGAAAAAACCCCGAAGCAAGAGAGGAATCACAACGAATGAAAAGAAAGTTGCGATACGCGCGACAATAAAAAAAGGCGAGCTCTTCTGTTTTCATTCATTCGATTTGTTTATCGATGCGACGTTTGCAAGCCTCTGTAACCTCCTGTCCCGAGACAAAAATGTAATTTCAAATGGTCGATTTTGTTGCGTATCTTTTAATTTGCCAGGCGATTGGGTACGTGGGAGTTCGCGGCACGATCGACGTGAATCTGAGTGAGCTGGAATATCTCGCGGCGCGTTTGGATCCATTCGAGTGTCGGCGTTTAATCGCTGCGCTTCATTATACAACTTACGACCTGCCCCAGAACTTGGCCGCAGCCGGTAAAACGCTATCCTGTCAAACGATTCCCGTCCCGTAATTATCAAGTGTTAATTACCGATACTGAACGGATACTGAACGGAACGTACGTCACGCGAAAACTGCGAATGATCTTTAAACGCGCGACCGGAAAGGCATATCGGCCTATATTTTATATGTATACGTGTGTCGTGCACAAGGTTTTTACGTATCTTTCCCCGATTGTGAAAGGTAGAAAGTTCAACGGGTAAAGTTCAATGGATTGTAATTTCGGAAAAGAACAAAAATAATGAAGTGTGATTTGAGAAATATTTCATAACTTGAAGCCTCTAGTCTTCAAATATATTTTCAAACATGGGATTTCATATATATTATATTTTGCACGGTGTTGCACAAACAAACATTGGGATCCGCTAGAGATATGTGTCAAATTGTTTGACACAAAGCACGTTTCCAAGCACGTGGTACGATTGTAGATATAGAAGTATAAACTCAAATATAAAGGATATTTATACTATTTTTTGAAAGGGCTGTCATCCTCTTTCGTAATTCCGCGTTGCATCTAACGATATGATTCCTTTTGACAGAATTATAACGTGGAAATATAATTCAGACTTGTGTGTTGTACTATGTGCTTGATTTGGCATATTGAGTATAGTGGCGACTCACAGCGGAGAGACTTTAGAGTGAGTATATCTTAAAACAGTAAGCCAGTTCGCTGGATCTGATCAAAACTTCTTTCTTGAAATTTGCGAGGCAAGTGTGTGGTTCGAATCTTGGCTGAAACAAGGTTCGAGTCTCGGTTGTTATTTTTATTAGTTGCAAAGTTTCCGCTACGAGCCGCCATTCTCGTACTCAGCCGAACACGTAGTAGTACGTCTCGACGCAGTCGAGTCACGCATACATCTCTGTTCTATGTATGTTTCACGACTAAACCGTATAAAATTGACAGATTTTTATATTTTCAAGTGATAAATGACAAGTCAAACGCCGTTTTATCTTCAAGTTCTACTAAAATGATCTATGATCTATGAAAAACCTTCTCACCTTTTTGAATTATGCGACTCATCGATAAACTGAGACCTACTTTATCGATGGAACTATCGATTAACTATTTGCAATTACATTAAATAAGTGAGAAGGAAGGATTAATTTATTAGATTATAAAAGAATAGACAAAATTCAACGGGCACACAACGTAACTTTGGCTAACAACTGATGATAACGAATTTGGTCGAGAATATTTTAAAGTTTAAAGTGTCTGTCTGCTGTGATAAATTGTCGCTTCAATCATCGCTGACTGAGCTAATTACGTCAATTAGACTGAGCTGAGTCACATTGATACTTAATATTTAACCATGCGAAGCATCTAACGCTCGCATCTAATTTTCGCGGGGGAAAGAGCGCAAGGTGAACGAAGAAATTCCATGTCTTCGTCATTTATTGCACTGGAACGAGCATCCCGCGGAGGGCAGAGGTAAAACGCACGCGGCGATCGTGCATCGTCTTCGGCAATTGCGACGGGACGATCTTGCCGATTGGCTCGGTAAAACTGCTTTCAAGCAGCTGGGAAAGGATTTGAGCGATGCTATCGTGCCGTCTCCCGAAATGCCATCCGTCGACGAAGAAACGGCAAGCACCACCGCGTGAGCATATATATACAGTCTCGCATACAGTAGTCTATAAAGTAATTATACTTGTGTGACTGCGTCTGTCACACAAGTATGAGTTTTGTCTGTCAACTTTGGAATAGGCTTGGGAAACACATCCCCATAACTTTTTGTCGAAAGTTGCATTACTTACAACTCGGCTCGATATGTTACCGATATTTTCACGTCAAAATTTCACGTTAGTAAAAAAAGACATTAATTATATATACGTAAAACACATTTCTCATTTTGTCACTCACGCAGGTTTCTCGCAACGGTCAAACCTGCCGCCTGGTCCCGAGAAGAAGAGGACGACCCTTGGCTGCCGATTGACACGATCCTTCTGGCCTCCGTACTCGGACTATTAGGCGCTCTATTTATTTTAATCGCGACTGTTATCATCCACATGATTAAAGATAGACGTAAAAAATAAATGTCTCGAGTTTTACTTGTTTTCCTTTCATTCATCGAGAGAGAGAGAGAGAGAGAGAGAGAGAGAGAGAGAGAGAGAGAGAGAGAGAGAGAGAGAGACAGAGAGAGAGAGAGAGACAGAGAGACAGAGAGAGATTTCACGATATAAAGGATTCGGTCTGATTAGGAACATCCATCTTAGGAACTAGCTGGAAGTAAGAATTTATCAATGGCATTTGCAAAATTACTTTTATATATTTTCTCTTTTGTAAAATTCTTAAAACACAACGCGTAATATGTACATATTAAGGCATAAAGTTATGTCGGGTGATTTTTCACACGACAACGCCATTCCCAAATAAATATCAATTATGATAATTCGGGCAAATACTTCCTTTTCTCCGTTCGGAGAAAGAGAGGAACAAAGTACTTCAAGTTAAATCTCCGATTACCTCTAGCTGACGGAATTATGGAAATGGCCTGTGTCTGTAAGCGAAGAATCGTGGTGTCGAGAACCGATAACAATACGTTTTATACATACTAATAGTAATTATGGTAATAATAATATAATAAAATACAATTAAAAAAATTAATATGACAATAATAATAATAACAATGATAATGATAATAACAATGGTATTGGGATAATAATATTAGCAATAGATAAGATGATAATGTTAAGAAAAGGAGCGATAGTAAATTGTAGCTGCATTTCTTCGCTGTGAACAGCGACGACGAACAACAACGGTAGCGACGGTAGTGACGGTTATCGCATGACTTAACGATACTACTCGACTCGACTCGAGCGATATCTCGTATTCGTTGTTTTATCATTGTGGTCCCGATTAACGATGAAAAAATTTCTCGTCTCTGGTAAGAGGTCTCGACTTGAGACCCTCATATTGGCATTCGATTAGTATATATTTCGGGCATGTCGTATATTTCGTTATTACAAAATAATAACAATGTCAAGTCACGTCTGCGATTGATAGTGTGCACGTTCGGCTTGCACGGACACAACACGACACAAAAGTTCCGCATAATAATTGTTACAACAAGCATTAGAAAACTTTGCATTGCGGCATGCAAAGTGCCGTAAAATTTAGTAGTAGTAGTATAATTCGGATATATTAGTGAATTACTTATTTATTGTTTAGCAAAATTCACTACTACTAAAAGGAAGGAGAAAAGATGCTGTGCGTCTTAATTCATAGTTTGTGAGTGAAACAGAGCATTCTTTTATATTTTGGCATTCTTTCTCTCGTATAACGCAAAGCACGACATAACGAAGCATGTATTTATAGCAAACAAGATGTGAGAATCGAAAGAGCGAAGGAAATACGCGCGGGACGAAACGACATCCGCATTCTTTTTTATCATTAATTAAATAAATAACACGACCCCTGGGAATGTTATATTTTATCACAAACTATACAAACTATACGTGCATCATTAGGAAAAAAGGAAAAGAAATATAGCGCTTATTATGTATGTAACTTTTCATGGCAAGGATAATCGCGAATCTGCCTCCGAGGAATGTATAAATTAATATAAATATGTGTTCGACTTTGCATAAATGGGATAAGGGGCTAGTAACTATATCGGGGTCGATAATATGTAATAAAGTATTTATATGTATAAAGACGAACGATATTTATATAAATATATAAAAGTTTTCAGACGTGTTCACATGCAAAATTTCTATCTGTTGCAACGAGATGCGATTTGTGATGCGAGATGTACGCGTGATTTACGATCGATTATGGCAGTACAGATTACAGATACACTGTGACTATGTCGGAGAGATGTTGTATATATATCACATTCTTTTGTGGTAAGTTGACTTTTACAGTCTTAAATTATATATATTAAACGTCGCGAATGAAAGTTCAGATTTTGCCTGTGTTGGCCACATAGCTTGGCAGAATATATTATTATGTGTATTTATGTGTGTACGAGGTAATTCACTTGTATGTGTCGCTGAATGTGTCGGATTAATTTTATCGTCGAATACTCGGACTATTCTTTCTCGTCTTTTAGTCTCGTCTTTTTCTCGAGATTTCATCTTGTCTTTTCTCACAAACAAATTCATAAAGTAAAGTGTTATCGATTTAATAAAGCAACAATAATAATAATAATAATAATAATAATAATAATAATAATAATAATTCAATATTAATGCAGAATAACAGTAATAATAATATAATAATGACATTATTATTATTATCATGGAAATAATGATAGTTATAACAATAGGAATAGCAATAGCAGTAGCGGTACTAGCGGTAATAGTAGTTGTAGTAATAATAGTAATAGTAACGGTATTAGCAGTAGTGTTAGTGTTAGTGCTGACAGTAGTGTTGGTATGTAGTGTGATGGCGATGGTGAGGGGCGATGGTGATGATAGTCGTATAATAGTAGAAGTGTAGTATAGTAGAATAGTTAGCAGTAGTTGGTAATAGTGGTGATGGTATTGCTGGTGGTGATGGTGGTGGTGTTGATGGTAGTAACGGTATGATGGTTGCAATAGTTGCAACAATAGCAGCAGGAATAATAATTATCGCGGTAGCACTAGTAGCAGTACGGTAACAGAAATAAAATGGTATCAATAATAATAGAAAATGGAAATAGAGCCGTAACATAAGAGTGGTAATAATTATCGTAATAATGGTACTTAGCATACTAGTATCTTGCAAACAGGTCGATTGTATTGACAAGAAAATAAATTAATGGGACTTGAACGACCGATCAAAGAAAACGAAATTGCGAGATGAATTTGCATCATTATCGAGCGTGTATACTCGATACTCGTGCAGGATATAAATATTTCCTGGATATGTGTGCTCTCGATATATGTTTTCTATATATGTACAACGCCTGATGCGCATCTCCATCTCCGTGAACATTATGCGCGCGTTTAGAAAAGTTTATTATTATTAAGAAATTGCCACGTAACGGGATACGTATTTCGCACGCATCGAGACCAATTGGAGTCCTAAATTCGAGTGTTTCGATTTTCCGATCCATTGCCCACCCATCTGCTGTGTTCGTGTTATACGTACAACAGACGGCAGACAACAGGCAACGTGGCATAACTTTCTCAGTCGTGGTAACAGAGTACAATCTTAGGAAATGTCGACTTGTTAATCGCTCCTGAATCACAGACGATCGACGATTAAAGATCGAGTGCTTCTTAGTGAACTAAGTTGGACCCACCACACATTATAAATACCTGCTTTCAACGGAGAAGAAAGCAAAGATGTCTTTGCTCTGCTTATCAAACTGGATCAAACTGATAATTTCTGACGATGCATTCGTCCGGTGGAATCTTTCAATCCCAAAAGTTCTCGATTACTCCAAAATATCCTACAGCGAGAGCAGAGACGGAAGGTTGGCTGAAAAGAATGGCTTCCTATGGAATTTTTTACACGAGAGGATGTCGTTTCCCAACTTTTCGTGAAATCTGCGGTTGAAAGATTGCGCGGTAGATCTTGGATATCTCGTACACACGTATAATAATCTAAAAGGCGTAATCTTCCTGTTTCTCCGTCTCCCCCTGCCGCCGCCGTCCCCCCCCGCCCTCCCCCGCTCCCCTCACTCACTCTCTCTCTCTCTCTCTCTCTCTCTCTCTCTCTCTCCCCCCCCCTCTCTCTCTCTTCCTTTTCTTATGTCTGCTCGCCTCTCGTTTCTCTTTCCTTTTTCTCTCTCTTTCGCGTCTCTCATTCTCTTCTTCATGCTCACCATTCTCACGTTTCTTCCACTTGGCCCTCGTTCTCGCGATACCAGTTTTGATCATTACAGCGCGACTCTCTCAAGGACGTACGATAATCCGTGACGATTCGCGGCGTGATAATGAACGAATCACCGCGCGAAAGTCCTTACGGAAGGCACTAATATGATATATTCTATCACAGAGTCTTCAAACGCGAGTCTTTGTTGTTCGCGACGATATTGTTGCGTCGTCGTTAGATAGATCGTTAGATAGATCGGAATTTCCTCAGATTCTGCGCTCGAGATCCTCGTGCAGGAGACTGTTGTTGTTGGTCTCGTGGATCGATGTGGGTGAGGACTCGTCGGGTTGCTCACCGCCGCTCAGTTCTAATTGACCGGTGCTGTCACCGCTGCTGGATCCGCATTCGCCATCGACGAACCTGAAGCGGGTATTCGTTCGTTGATTTCCGCTCGACAACAACTCTTGCGAAACTTTTCACGCGAATCACAGAGATCAAAGGAAGGAAGGAAGGAAGGAAGGAAGGAAGGAAGGAAGGAAGGAAGGAAGGAACATGCGTCAACGCGAGCGTTACGTTGGACGTGTTAAGCGATTAACAAATTAGGTTAGGTGGATGTGTGATACATATTCGATTGTATACGCGGCGGTACTGTGTCAGCGGTATGGAGAATGAATACGAGAGGAGTGTTGAGAGATTAAAGAGATATTTCGTTGCCGCGAGTCCGCGAGTTGAGCGATACACTTTTTTACGTTACAATCGCAAAAGCAGCAGATTAGAGAGATACTCACGTGTACGGCCGCTCCTCGCCGCGCATCTCGCATATAACATTCGTCAGCGCCATTATATAATTTTTCGCCAGTGTGAGCGTTTCTATTTTGCTGAGCTTCCTCTCCATTTTTACGTGTGGTATTACCTCTCGCAATTGCTGGAAATTACAACGGGACAAGTGGATTGAGAGAGCCTGTCATACGCGTAACGAGTCGCGGATTCGCGATAAACGCGAACAGAACGACGCGATGTATTGCGCGACGTATTACGCGACGAAATTGAATGCGCTCGAAAGTCGATACATTTTCATTCACATGTTGAGTGCGCGCACACGCACACGCACACGCACACGAGCACGCGCACGCACACACACGCACACACACACACACACACACACACACACACACACACACACACACACACACACACACACACACACACACACACACACACACGCACACACACACACACAAACCGCGATCGCTCGATCGAGTCAATCGCTTATCGACTGGAGTGGAGTTTACCGAGTTGGCTGAGCTTCGCTATACGCGCCATACGCCGCGTTTATCTCACGCGCGAGTCGTTTTAGTCTATATACTACTTCATTCGTATCATCATGTATTGAATTCAATTCCACTCATCGCATCAATTTCGCGCTTAACCCGCCGATGATCGACATAATATTTCGCGCGATAAGGCACGCTCGTGTCACGGAAAGAAACAGAGACTTTTTCAGAGAGCTGCGACAGCTCTTCTCATTTCTCAGCATGAAATTCGCAATCTCGATGAAAGACTTGACTTTTGAAATATCAGGTCTTGTTCGATTCTTGGCTCTCTTGTCCGATCGCTCCTGAACGCATTCCTAAACTTTTCGCAGCGAGATCCTCGGTGCGATCGAAGAGCGCGACCAAGAGCGGCAAGGGAGAGCATTTTACGAGAAAGTCAATTTACCTCGAAGGCGTCATTGAGGGAGTGCATTCTCATTCTCTCTCTCTCGTTGCTCTCGAGCCTCCTCAGGTTCCTTTCGCGCGCGGAAATTCCGCTTTTCCGTCTCCTCGTGGTCGGCGGTGCGCCACCGCGATTTCGTCTCTTCGCCTGCTTCGGGCTCCTCTCGCTGCCGCTGCTGTCGCTCTCCTCGGCCACCTGTTTTAACGTGTTTGGTTGTGTGTTTCATAATATTAGAAGATTTTTTATCTTTCCTCTCTCTCTCTCTCGCGCTCGCTCTCTCTCTCTCGCTCTCTCTCTCTCTCTCTCTCTCTCTCTCTCTCTCTCTCTCTCTCGCTCTCCCTCCCTCCCCCCCTCTTTCTCAAATATTTACGTAGTTACGCTACCGCGATGTTAGTACGAGTACATCACCATCAGGGAACTTTCAAGAATAAAAATATTTGCATTCAGATACATTGTACAGTTCTGTGAAACACGACTGCGCAATCCGTTTATTACGCGAGAGACCACGTTTGCGAGTGTTTTATAACGTGCACTCTTATCGTTCGTCATATCGGTATCTTGAAGGAATGGAGGCCAATGTCCAAAATTTACACTTTAATGATAAGAGAGTCCGAAAAGAAAGAGAGAGAGAGAGAGAGAGAGAGAGAGAGAGAGAGAGATTCACTTGTATCGCAAAAATTTTCTATAGTTTCAATAAAATTAGTCAATTAGTCGATGAGTTTTCTTTACTACTAGCTCCTCCTCCTTTTTCCAACAATAGATTGCCCCTATAGACATTTGTACATATGTAATATGTTAATGTAGAAACATGAACGAATTAACGCATTTGGCTGATATATATTACGACAGATTCGACAATATCTCTCGAATATATCGAACATCGAAAGGCAAAATTAAATACGCGCGTACGGAGATACGTTCCTCCTCCTCTCTCCCGCATCTCCGTCTGACAATCCACGATCCATGAAGATGTTTGTCTAACCGATAAAGTCGCGTTATAGATAAAACGTTAGCAATTTCATTTGCCGCTGCATAACGCTGATAAAGTGATTATTTACCAACTCAATCGCCGATAATGAGATGTGTCCCGCGTACGATTATATCCGAGCCGACGGCTTTTGCCGCGGGATTTTAACTTGTTATCACTGTTCACGGAATTTGCCTTCGGCATAATTTAGAGATTCCTTTAATTACTCGAGCAATGCGCTACGCCAACACCCGTATCATCACGCTCGTAAATTTCGTCGCGGACGCATCGTTATGCGCGACTAGTACACATCCGCCGGACACGGCGGATAGCTTTTTTTAACATTTGGACGTATTTCTTTTATTGTGACAAGGAGCAGTATCGTGTCTATACGGTCAAATGTATTGATGCAATCATTATTCACGATAAACGCTCTCTCTCTCTCTCTCTCTCTCTCTCTCTCTCTCTCTCTCTCTCTCTCCCTCTCTCTCTCTCTCTCTCTCTCCCTCCCTCCCTCCCTCCCTCCCTCCCTCTCTCTCTCTCTCTCTCTCTCTCTCTCTCTGTCTCCTTCCTTCGCTCTCACACAAATACATGCAGTATGAACAAAACACGTTGGTTCGCAAAAGTTGATTAATGCCGTTGATTGGGAGAGAAACTGGGTTCTAGAAAAGTTCTAGTTGCAGGTTTTAGCTTTGATCAGTACTTTCATTGAAGATTAGTGTCGTCGCGCTGTCGTCAGCACTATTCGGCAAGTGGGAAAACAAAAGAAGGGAAAAGAGAAAGGCGAGAGAATACCTCGACATGGTGGCGACCACGTTTCCCGGTAAGCGAGTCGACGGAGGCGTCGTCCAGGTCGATATACATCTCCCGATCGCCGCAGTCTTGGTCGCTGCCCGATAGCGCATCCAGTTTCCGCATTGTCCTAATCAAGATTACAGCACGATTGATCTGTAACACACCACACATCGCGTGGTCGTCGTCAGAGATTCGTACTTTCATTTTTCTTTTCTTTCTTTTTTTTTTTTACGCGATATCGGATGACAAGAGAGGAGAAGCGACGCCAGCATGACTCTCATTCTTCTTGCTTTATTTCGTTTCTCTCGTCAGATCGCTCTCTATCGATCGCTCAAACGTTGCCGATATTGTTGCGTCCTCTTCAATTTTGCTTTATTTACTTATTCATATTGATGATACGTCGTTTATTGTAATTTTACCGTGAGCTCGTGACGATAAGCGACACACATTGAGCAGAGTTTTGCAGAAACACACGTTTTAGCGTAATCGACGAGCGGAAGATTATAATTTGCACGAGACGAAAGCCTGTTATGTATAAATTGTTTGGAATTATTATAAAACATATAATTATTAAATTCCGAGTATGAAATAAGATTTTGAAGGGAGACGAGACACAAGAAACATCGCGATTAGTAACATCCACACGTTGAAGCACATTCTGAAGCATATCGGAAATAAAGTGCAGAGAATTTTCGAGCCATCGACGAAGATTGTGTCACTGTTGAACCCGATGAAAGTAGCGTTGTAATCTTATTTGTCAATACCGAGACACTCAGATTCTAAAATATTCATGGCAATATTGTAGCTCCGATTACCGACGCTACGAGTATTTCTTGAAATGTCGAACATTTTAGTGCGTGTGAAAAAGAGAGAGAGAGAGAGAGAGATAGAGAGAGAAACATAAAATAAGAAATAAATAAAGTGAAAAGGAAGAAAGGATACAAGTGAAAAAGCGATGCGCGTTGTGGGGGGAGGGGAGGAGGGGAGTCAACATGCGCGAATGGTGATAATGAAATCGGGGTATTTCCGTTTTTCCTGCTGCGTCTCAATGCGAGCAGAAAAATCCGCATACGTGCTGGATATCGATTTGATCATTAAAATTCAGCCGGAAGTAAAGTGCAATATCTTCGTCGATCGATCGCTTTTTTATTTCCCCTCACTGCTCGCAACCAATGTTTACAAAGTCACGCGTGTTACGCCACTGCAACTTTTTATACTCGTTCTTTCTCCCTCCCTCTTTGCTTTTTGTTCGTCTCGTATTATCCGACGTATAAATTCACAAACGACATGGCGATTAGACAGAGAGCCGGCCTGTTATCTGATTGGATAACACGCGTACATAGAGTTGCATAATTTATACACACATACGCACACAGAGAAACGCGCGAACGATGCGATGCATTTTGCATGACGTTCGCGGGAAGAGCGTACTTCCGATTTTATCGTCGTTTCCCAAAGTCCGTGGAATCCGTCGATCATTAGTCACTTGCGCAAAAAGATCTTTTCCGTCTTTGGACTGTTTTTCCTTTTTCTCTTTTTTCCTCTATTTTCTTAAATTGTTAAAGCTCGCTCTAGTGTCAGATTTTTTAACATTTTCCTTCAGTCATCATAATGATTAAGGAAAATTGCAATAATGCGTACGTACCATGTACGCACAAGACGAGCAGTTTAGAGAAAATGGGAGACACGAGGGTAAATCTATTGCACTACGCTAGATAACACACAAGATGGAACACGCAAGTGTGTGTGTGTGTGTGTCTCGCTTTTTAATTTTTTCTTCTTCGTCAGTGTAACGCGCAACACTGATCGAGACAATTGTTCCATGTCGTATCGCCGGCGGTATAACGGGACGTGCCGTCCCATAAGCTTATCGGATTAATAGTCGACGCTTTCGAGATGTTGCTCTCGTCACATCTCGAGTTGTTTATTTAATATGCTAATTCGTCGCAGCGCATCGAATTTCCGGCGACTTGTCGCCGGAACGAGAAGACTCGCTACGTCGCTACGTAGTGAATTATTAACACAAGCACCACGAAAATTCAATTCAGCGGCGCGCGCCGCTATTATAAAACTATCTAATCTACCTAATAACAACAACGTAAAGTTTAATATTCAATATTTATAACAATCGGTCGTAGTGAGATCACTCGCGCGAAAGTGGCTGGCGTTGATGCGACACCGATGACGAGCGCGCGTGCGCGCGCGCGCGCGCGCGCGAGCCGGTAGATGCCGAGGTCCGATTATTCGTCCGCATTTATTTATATTCGCGCAATCGTAACTGTAATGAATAGTAGCCGGGGGTGAAAAACTCGTGCGGTTGAACGCACGCGTGTCTAATCTGTAAGCGCTGCGTGCGTTAACGTCCGCATTATTATTGCTGCAGCAAGTATTACGAATCGCGACTTACAAATCGAAACGCGACGTGGCGAAATATCGTTTCGCGCACAGCTCGATTATTCGATTATGCGATTATGCGTCGAGACGCCGCCGCCGCCGCCGCCGCCGCCGCAATTATAACGCCACTTCGCGCGACATTTCGGCCACGCTTGAGCGCGCATATCTCGAAAATGCAAATTTCGCGTAGGAACACGCGGCGTCGGGTCCATGCCTTTCGCTCCTCGCGAGAAGCGAAGGAGCGTTTTTCGAAGGAGAGGAAACACAAAAATAGCGGCGTGAAAAGCTGCTTATGAAGAATTATGCAATAACGCACGTCGCGCGGCGTTACAACTTACGGCGTTTCCCTTTCGCGTCTATGCGTCTGTTTCTGCCGTTTCTTCTCGCGCGTCCGTTTCATTTAGTTTGCTCGATATATTTCCCGTGTATGTATGTACACGTTAGGACGATATATACGCGACCGATACACCTGCTCCTGTCGGCGCAATTTTTATCGTAGTCCGCGTTATCTCGCGGCGCTCACGAACCGAGTGCATGTTACACGTGTTTTCGCATAACAACAGTGACATAAAGAAATTCCCTGTTAAGAGTCCCGTTCTGATCGTTGGCGTTTGATTAGGGTCGAGAAATCGCGTGTAAAATAACTCTGCTCGTGATTTTGATTGTTATTCATTCGTATTGATCGGCTATTGATTTACTTTTTATTTTTATTATTTTGTATTTCTTTTATTACCCGCCGGTAATACCCGTGCTCCTCCTCACGCGCGCACCCACACACATTCTCTCTCTCTCTCTCTCTCTCTCTCTCTCTCTCTCTCTCTCTCTCTCTCTCTCTCTCTCTCTCTCTCTCTCCCTCTCCCTCTCCCTCTCCCTCTCCCTCTCCCTCTCCCTCTCCCTCTCCCTCTCCCTCTCTCCTCTCTCTCTCTCTCTCTCTCTCTCTCTCTCTCTCTCTCTCTCTCTCTCTCTCTCTGTCGACGCTCCGCGTGAAGAAAAGTGCCCGGCTTATCGTTGGATAAAATGTCAAGGGCGAATGTAAACAGCCGTAAGAATACGAGCGCAATTTCGAGTCGCGATTCCACGACGTTGTTTCGGCGTTGATCTCTCGGCTCGGATCATCGTCGTGTGTATCATTAAGTGTGCTCTAAGAACGCGCAATATATAATCGAACGATCCCTGATAATAATTACTAAGCCCCCGAAACGATAACCCCCCGAGAGCGCACGTTGTAATTTATCGTGCGCCGCGCCGCACCGCGTCGAGCCGGTACTGTCGGTGTCGAGCTATCGATGTGGTCTCTCGGATTTTGTGTAGCGCGACTTTCGATCTACGAATCCGGTTTCTCTCTAAGCTGCTTGTATCTTCGCTGTTATCTCGCGCTTCTCGCGACGAACCGAACGAAACGGAACGAACGAAACTCCGATCACGACAGACGACAGAGACGCGAGGAGAGTACCGATGACATTCTTGTCTCAGACAGCGCGCAGAAAAGTGCAGACGTGTTCATTCCGCGCTCAGTGAGTCGAGTGAAAAGGCTCGAAAACGATCGGTCGAAAGGGAGAAGAAAAAATTGCATTTACCTCGTCGGTCGATTATTCTCCATCAGTATCTCCGAGTATTGCGAGTCGAGTGCGTGCGTGCGTGCGTGCGTGCGTACGCTCTCACCGAGTCCACGTAGCGTTGCTAGCTGGCCACTGACAGTACGGCGCTTTTCGCCTCAGAACGTGTCTCGCACTTTTCCTTTCACACGACACTCATCGATCTTGCCACTAACTGTGAACCACTGGATCGTTACTCAACTTTTCGCGAAACTACCGTCTTTGACGAGTTATTAATAACGGCTCGTTGATCGCGCGCGCGCGCGCGCGCGCGCGAGAGTCGCCGTCGCAACGTTGAGAGTAACAACGGCGATTCGATGTTATCAGCGCAACAACGATAAGAAAATTTTAATTGCAACCTATATATAATGGACAGAGAGAGAGAGAGAGAGTTGTGGGACAGAGAAGGCGAGGAAGAAAAAAGAGACAGAGCAATAATGAGCGTAATTTTAGATTTGTCTCAAGAAAAGAATGAAAAATGAATTTGTGAAAACGAGAGAGAGAGAGAGAGAGAGACAGAGAGAGAGAGAGAGAGAGAGAGAGAGAGAGAGAGAGAGAGAGAGAGAGAGAGAGAGAGAGAGAGAGAGAAGGAGGGGGGAAAGGAGAAGAGAGAGAGAGAGAGAGAGAGAGAGAGAGAGGGGAGGGAGATAAATGGTGAATACGCTAATAATTACGCGTATCCGAAAGATCCAAGAAGTGGAACTTTATCAGCGTCAGTCGACGACTACGAGCTTGGTGTAGTCAGGGCCGGCCGAGCGCCCAATGCGAACTGACTATAACTGTAAACGATCACTTGTCGGCGAAGAGCTGAGGCGGCCCCACCGGCCTCCCTCGGGGACTCCCGCCACTGCATGAGAATACACTCGCGACAGCATGCCACATACACGACAGCCACGGCGGCATACCAGCAACGAACGTGCCGGTATATATGTATGTATAGCCGACGTGTACTGGCGAGAGAGAATACCACCACCTCCCGTCACAACTCTCCTCCACCGACTCCTACCAACTCCAAAAACCAGTTCTGCTCCAGAACCGCTTCCACCTGCTCGAACGCGGCTCGAGCACGAAGGCGCGGCGTTCTCTCTCTCTCTCTCTCTCTCTTTCTCTCTCTTGCGCGCGTGCGCGCGCGCGCGATCCGGGGCCCCATTAAAACCAAGATACCTTCTTCGAATATTTCGACTCGAGGATGGATGAAGAAAAAGAAGAAGGAGGAGGAAGAGAAGGAGGACGCGCGCGCATCGGAGTTTTCTCTTCTTCTTCGTATTTTTTCCTTCTTTTTCGTCGTCGTCGTCGTCGTCGTCGTCGTCGAACCATTTCGTTCCGGATTGCACTTTATTGCAGCGACCTGCTGAGTATCTGAAGTACTGGCGGTCACGTGATCGGCCAGCTCGCGACACGCGGCCGCATTCGAGGACGATTTTCCTCTCGACGGATAATTTTTCTTTTCTCCGTCATACCTTTTTCTTTCATTGTCGTTTTTATCCTATCAGGAAGCGCGCGCGCGCAGTATTCGGCATTATGCAACTTGTCGTAACTTCCGCGAAATGCAATGGCCTGCTGTCGCTGGTACTTATCGCTGCTGTAGACAAATTATCGCACGCTCGAGTGCCGAATGCGCCGTTTTTTCTACCGTCTTCCTTCTCCACACAAACGCAATTCGCATTTTCGCTAAGCTTCGAGCTTTATTTTCGCGCTCTGACGGTTGATTCTGTTAATTCTTAGAGAACGCGTCACCACGAGTGACGCGTTTTTAACTTAGAATCCCGAGAGAGATAGGTGGCTAATTAACATTTTTATGTCGTCTCGCCGTACACGAGTAAAACCGCAACCGAGAGATCCTCTTTCTCTCTTCGAGCCGGTTCCTGCGCGATTTAGGGTAACTATCAAGCGCGGGGTCGTACGCGCTTTGCGGGGGCATACGCGCGTGCGTGTATCTACAAGTTACATTAACATTACGACGTCACGAAAATATCAACTAGCGATGCGCGTCGGATTACGAAAGATTAGCTCTCGCCGGTCGCGAAAAAAGGAGAGAGAGAAGAAGAATACGTTTTCGTCTCCGGCCTGCCTTGCGCCTCGTGCTTCGCCATCGTTCGATAGACGATGAAGAAATGCGATTTCTCGTTGACGTGCGAAAATGTCAACAGACAGTAGCCTGCCGGCAACAGCGATGGTGGCGGCGACGGCGACGGCGACGGCGACGGCGACGGCGACGGAGATGACGGGGCGCGACGATGATATCGATCAAGATTTCGCTTCCGTGGCGGATCGGAGCACTTTCGTCGCGCTTGTTTTCTAGATCGCGACGTGCCAGAGAGAAGCTCGTATAGTAGTGTCGTCCCTGACAGCGTCTTCGTGCTCGTGATACGTTCGTCGCGGTTCGCGACGTAACGGTAACGCGAGAGACATTCCAGCTCGACTGAATCAGTCCGTACTGTTGGCCGACGTCCGTTCGTTGTCCATAGCCGATGATCACGTATCGGTCAAGGCCCCTTCTACCTTTTCCACACGCCGCGTACCTTCTTCCACTTTTATACGGTGAGGCCACCTTCACCTTCTCTCTGCGACTCCACGCGCGCGCGAGCGAGCGCGCGTTCTTCTCTTCTTTCCCTCAGGCTCGATCGTCGTTTCCGTTTCTCTTTCGCCTTTCGCACCGCTTTCGAGCGCCGAGAGAGCGCGAGCGAGAGAGCGAGAGAGCGAGAGAGCGAGAGAGCGAGAGAGAGAGAGAGAGAGAGAGAGAGAGAGAGAGAGAGAGAGAGAGAGAGAGAGAGAGAGAAAATACGACTTGAGCGTACTTGAAGTATAGTTGGCGACGAGCTGCGCCAGGTGAGAACAATGCGTTCTTGCGTCAACAATGTGATGAACAAACGAACGAACGAACGAACGAACGAACGAACGAACGAACGGATGAGCCGTGCGATTACACCTGCAAGCGGGCGGGGACGTCGCTTATAAAACGCGAACGCGTATACCGTATCCTTGTGACGTAACCCGGCAATATCGAACGGTAAAACGATCGAAATTATCGTTCGATCGCAATTGGCATTCTCCGCCGACATTTACGCTCAAATTCTTGTGTAAACATGTGTAAATGTAAGACTTACATTATTACATATCACGATAAGATTAAACACACACAGCTATTGAATACGTTACAATCGCACAGATTACATGCGTACTTGATAAAGGATACGTTGCGCTCTCAAAATTGACAATTTTTCTCCGATCAGTTAATTTAATTTACCAAATCACGCTCACGTATCGCGAATGATTTTCGACAGTCGAATTCAGTGGAACGGATCCGTCGAAAAGAGCACTAAAAAAATACGGAGGCGCACGGATAATCGGATTGTATTCCCCAGCCCTGCTTCTGCTTACCGCGAAGAAACGGACAATGTCCCGAATTTCTCAACATTGCTATGCAGAGTGCTGCGTTATGGGCTCGTTCGATTGATATCGATCGACAATAACGCACGGCACGGCGCGCACGCGGGGGTTCTCTCGGTGTGTTCTCTTGACTCGGCAAGAATTCAACTCAAAACACGCGTTGATACACACCTTCTTTCTTGCTACGCTTGCGACGCCGCTGCCGCTGTGCCGCATAAGTGCGCGCGCTTTGCATTCCCGTCGCAATGTCTCGGGGACAATGTTTAACCCGTTAAAACTGCAAGCCGATCGACCGACACAACGAGCTCGAGGGAGCGCTCGAGACGGGAGGGATATAACGTAAATTCCTTTTTCTCAATATTTTTTTTTTTTTCTTTCTTTTTTAGTGAAATTTAACGAGAAAAGTATCGTTCATTCAATTATCTCTTGGTAATTCGAGAACCCCTGGAAGAACGCGAAAATGATTGCTCGGTCTTGTTTAATTTGGCCCCGGTTATTACAAAGGACCGGTTTAATGTTTCTCCCGCGGCGTGCACTCTGGTATTATGTACCCGGTACATTCGTGTGACGACTCGGCGAAATTTTTCAAGGAACCATCAGCATCTTGATATAATAACCGTCTGTACTTTGTTTGTATTCTTCTTGGACGAAATTGCGCGCGTGCGCGCGCGCGTGTGTGTGTGTGTGAAAAAACAGGAAACTACATTGGAAAAGAAGAAGACGAGAGAGAGAGAGAGAGAGAGAGAGAGAGAGAGAGAGAGAGAGAGAGAGAGAGAGAGACAGAGATCACGACTTGTAATCTTAGCGTTGCTCTGATAAGCTTCAAAAACACATGATGGATAATCTGTTACTCTGTATCGTACCATAAATCATATTCGGATTCGGTCTAGTCTTAGACAATTGACTTGTCCGTGATCTAAAGTTCAAAACGAGGAATACGGAGGCGCGGGCGCGGCGTCGGCTCGCGCGGTATGTCCCTTTAAAAATTGTCGCTGGATCGATCAGAGACGGGGGCAGAAAACGAAAAATGAAGGTTCCATCAAGCCGAATCGGAATCCGCCCTCGCCCCGGGCGCAATTTCTCTCCAACGATCCAGGTCGAAGTAGCGGCGCGGGAGCGAAACTGCAGAGGAGGTAAGAAAGGGAGGAAGAGTTGCAGGGCAGCTCTTTTTATTCCATCAATTTTTATGGCTCATAAGTAAGGCGAACGAGAAGAGAGCGAGGGAGAGAGAGAGAGAACAGCAAGGGACGAAAGGTTACGAATCTTACGTAAAATATTTTCAGCTCATTACCGGAGGCGAGATGAAAGATTGAAAATTTTTCGCTCGCAAAAACGATAGAATTGTCTCGAGAGAATCGTAGTCAGAGTTTTGCAAAATTTTCCGTAAGAATAAGAAAGAACACGCGCGCGCGCATTTTTGGACGATTGGACGAGCATTAGCCATTTATTGTAGTGTGCGACCAGCAGAGAGTGTACTTCGAGTCGTTTTCTCGAGATGAACGAGTCTTTATTATAGCTGTGCAGCTGATGCAATTGATAAGTGAGCATGATTGAAGAATGGTTTTGCCTTATCCAAGTCGCCTTGGATCTCGCACGAGATTTTGCCTATCGTTCGTGAGAATAATCGGTATCGAGTCGGCGCGGCGCGCGCAGTACGGCGCTCGAGGGTTTCCAGCGTGCGCGCGCGCGCGCTCGCGCGCGCTCACGGCGCGTCAGTGTGAAAATGCTCCTTTCACCCGGATTCTGGCGCGGGAATGTCGTTGAACGACGAACGACGAACGACGATAGAACGCATTCGCCGGCGGATTCTCTCGATCCGTTCGCGCGAGCGAATGGTCTTTGAATGCTCGTGAATTTGGCCGGGTCTACAGGAAAATCGTATCGATCGGATCGTTGTCAATCAGGCAGGAGGAGAGAGACACTGAGTCTCTGTTAATAAACAGCCATTTCGCGATAGCTGTCGATCATTCGTTTGAGTATATTTGTCCTTGGTAAGTCACGAGAATTTTTGCTGCGCGCGCGCGCGCTTAGGTGAACAGGCTTATTATTATATTTTTACAGCGCGATGCGAATGATGAACGTTAATGCGCGTTAACGACGCGACGCGCGCGGCGGCAGAGTGCTCGATTATTAATCGAAATTGCCCGTGGTGTGGTTGTTAGTTCGCGGCGTGCTTCTTGCCGGTGTGTGCCCGCTGCACTCGGTGAAATCCAGCCGGCCGCGCGAGTTAATTGGACTACTTACATATTCCGGTCCGCAGGAATTTTTCAGCGCTCGCACGCTCGCGCGAAAGATCACGTAAACGCGGATGTAAAGCGGCGAACGAGCGAGTGGAAGAGAACGGTGGTGTGCGCCGGCGCGCACGCGCAAAGCCGGCGCGAACGCACGCGATTTTTCTCGTGTTTCGATCCTTTGGAAAAAATAATCCTTCGATTCCGCGAGTCCGCGAGAACGGACAATTTCGCGCATATCAATATCGCGATATTTGTTACCGATCCGATCGCAAACAATCACAAACGCACTAATGAATCGCGTACTCTCGCGACTCTCGCGAACGAGGATTGAACAATGTTCACGGTAAACTGACTGACGTCGTCCTCCCTGCCGTATATACAGCTAGTGGCAGAAAGTTGCAACAACTTTCTTTTGACAACTACGAGTTTCGTAATCGAAAGGAAAATGTCTTCGTATCTTCCTTCTCCTCCCCCCTCTCTTCTCCCCTCTCTCTCTCTCTCTCTCTCTCTCTCTCTTTCTCTCTCTCTCTCTCTGTCATTTTCAGAAGATAAATCTTCCCGTATCTTTGACTACCTCAAACGTTTCGCGTCGGTTATCGAGGTTGCATCGTCGTGACGCAACGAGATTTTTCCTCTTTGGACCGTATAAATTAAATTTACAAAATATTTTGAAAAATTCAACATACCTCTTTTGGATATTCTTTCCGGTTATACATATTCTCCGAAATTCCTCGTGCTAATCGCGGTCGATCGCAAATATCGAGCGAGGCAGAATGTTACTGAATATTTTTCAAGTTTGCTCGGTGAGTCGGTTTTACTTTGCTCGGTTTTGCAAAAGCGATATCGAGACGCAGGAAAAGTGCAACGCTCGCGGCTGTCTGGAATGTAACGCCGTAAAAAGGCCTCTTACCTGGCTTACCTGGCTGAGGAATACAATTAATAATGAAGAAATGACTGGTAGCGGACTTTCCGTCTCTCTCGTTTGCCGCTCGAATTGAACGTGCCTTTTTCTTTCGCCTCTTATTACACGCGCGTGATTCCTGATTCGCACTGGCGCTGACATAGAGCATGAAATTGATTGAAAACACCGGATAGACAACACCGGACAGGACGAAAATATTCTATTCAATTGTATGATAAAAAGTAAAGACGTTCTTTCAAACGTCTGTCTCTTTTATTCATGTCGAGCCTTTGAAGACCGATGGTGACGCGATGAATAAAACGCAGATAGATTGGTGAAAAATTAAAATTTGGGTAATTCAGAGAGAATGCGTACGTATACTTTTTACATATTTAAAGAATATATAAGAATATATACAAGAATATTTCAAGGCACGCGCGCGCGCGCGCGCAATGAGTGGATAGACTGTTTTCAAACGGCCAATTTCAATTTATTTATCTATCTATCTATCTAGATTGTCCAAACACGAAAAGTCCAAACACGGTCTCGAGGATTCATATACCGCCCTGACGAATCTACTGGCCCTGGCGAAAATTATATTTTTACATACTGGCGTCGCGTACACGCCAGTTTACCGTAAACGTAATAAGAGCAAAAATAGCAACAAATATCCTTCGCAACAGTAAATTTTATTATTCCGAAAACTGATAAGCGAGTGAAGCGAGCGACTTCTCGTCGCAAGTAGCAAAGTCAGTGGGCAAATAAAATTCCCACGTATCCTTTCGACTCGCTTCGACCCGTTTTCGAACCGCGTAAAATGCGACAAATGTGATGAATTAATCGATAAAGTGATGCATCCGAGATGAATTTCTCCGTCGTGCTATCTGTAAAGACTGGATGGACATACCGACGTGTCTTTCGGCATGTGCATACGAGTAATGTACGTGTACATCACGTTCAAAGCCGTAGCATGACTTACGAACCGAGACGAGCCGAGCGAGATATCGCTTCCGCTCGGTTGTTTCCTCGCTTGATTTTTTTTCCTTTTTTACTGAGCAATCGCGCCGCGATCCGTAAGGCGCGATCCGCGGCGTTGAAATCGCTCCAAGTCCGCTCTCGCGCGATTTCTAAATCGCGGAGCGATCGAGCGCAGTAGGTGCACTTTCTCCGGTGCCTTTCTCGTGGCATTAAGACACATCCCGGACTCCTGGCACAGGATACCCGATCCGATCCGATCCAGGTCGACTCGAAAATAGTTTTGTAATTGAATTTCGAGCGTCGAGAGAGGGAGCGGGAGCGAGAAAGAGAGAGAGAGAGAGAGAGAGAGAGAGAGAGAGAGAGCACGGGGGAGAACCCCCCGGAGCCACATGGAGGCGGCCATCCCGAGCACCCCGCGCGTGCGCGTACATCCTGCGTTGCGAAAGCGACGGACTGAGAGTGGACTCGAGCGCGAGCGATCGAGTCGAGTAAAACGATTGCAAGTAAGAGTGAATAACGGTTCTTACTGTTCTATACTGTTACCAGTCGCGCTACGGATACAGTCGATTTCAGCGAACACCCTATCTCTTCTCCGTATCGCGTTTCTCTATGCAAAGAAGAAGAAGAAGAAGAAGAAGAAGAAGAAGAAGAAGAAGAAGAAGAAGAAGAAGAAGAAGAAGATGATGATGATGATGATGATGATGATGATGATGATGATGAGAAGGACAGGAAAGGAAATAGACACAATGCCACATTTAATATCCGCTTACTCTCTCGCGCAATGGCGCGCGATAAAAGTAATGAAATAAAGATTCTTCTTTCTCCTAAGATTTATCATTACGTCTGAATTTATAGCCGCGCTGCTATGCGGCTGTGTGTACGTGTGTACAAACGGATAAAACGCTCCGTCAGAGATTTATTCTCTCGGATTGGACAAGTTTCACTTTATAAAACGGCGAGACAGGCTGGAGATCCTCCGGAGGATCTGGCAGATAGGCTACAAGATACGATAGAATAAAGCGACCGGCTTGCGATATACGTGTTCCCCTCTGGAATCTACTCTCGAGGAGACTGTCGTGTGGGTGGGAGTCTTGAAAACTAGGCCTCGCGTAAGAACTAACGCGCGAGTCTAACGGGTGTACGAGTTGGTCGCGCGTGCGCGCGCGACCGGTAGGTCGACCGGTAAGTCGGTCCATCCGTCATCCGGTCGAAAGGCGAATTAATGGCGATATCGAAATACACTGCGGAGATCCCGTCAAGTCCCCGGGGATTCGAGTCGTGGCTTCTGCTATCTCGCCATACTACCTACCTACCTACCTACCTACCTACCTACCTACCTACCTACCTACCTACCTACCTACCTACCTACCTACCTACCTACCTACCTACCTACCTACCTACCTACCTACCTACCTACCTACCTACCTACCTACCTACCTACCTACCTACCTACCTACCTACCTACCTACCTACCTACCTACCTACCTACCTACCTACCTACCTACCTACCTACCTACCTACCTACCTACCTACCTACCTACCTACCTACCTACCTACCTACCTACCTACCTACCTACCTACCGGCTCGCGACACTTTCGCTCACTAGAGGGGAGGGACGCACGTACGCACATTTCCACGTGGAAACCTCGCGCGAGTGCGCACGCGTCAATCTCCCGCGCGGCTACACCCTGTAGCCGCGCGGTCGATCTCTCGATTCTCTCGAATCGGCCTCGAGGTGGCGGATGCGGATTGGCGCTCCGCTCCAGCTAGACTAGTTGTCACAGATTCATCACTGTGGATTAGAGATTAGAATCCACTGATTTCCAAGGTTGGTGCGCGTTCAGTGTCGATCGGCCGGTCAAAATGTTTCAATCTCCATGTTCTGCAATCCTCAATCCTTTGAACTTCAAGCTCAATCTGATTCCGGCGAATACTTAGCGCTTAGCGATCCTTTCTAAAACAACTCTCTCGAGACGTTCGAGACGGATAAAGTAAACGAACGAGGAACGAGGAACGAGGAGGATGTCGCGAGCGTTCGCCAGCGTTCGCCAGCGGAGAGAGAATGAGAGCGAATAGCAAGCAAGTTAAGAAACGATAGCTCTCTTTTCGCGAGAGCGCGAGAGACGCAACTTCTCGCGAAAGAGATGCGCGCGCGCGCGGTGCTTTTGCCTCTCTTACCCTATGTGTATACTCTACATATATCCTACATACCCTACATACCGCGATGGACTAATGGACGCCGCATAGACACACACGTGACACAAGGCCGTGCAATCACCTTGGTGAGAGAGACACGCTTGTGTCTCTCGAGACGTCGCGCCGCGCCGCGCCGCGCCGCGCCGCGGGGGACGTTCTTTTTGCGCGCGCGGACCGAGTAGCGGAATCGCCATTTTACAGTTAGCCCAGTCGGATGTTCGACCTTCTCCGCCTTCATCGCGAACAAACGCGAACGCGACCGCGACCGCGTGGATTTGCGCACACGTGAGGAGGAGCAGGCAGGCAGGCAGGCAGGGAGGGAGGGAGGGAGTAGCGGTGTAGCGGGGTTATCAGGTACGTGTTACATCCCTGCACCGTTCTCCGTCGCTTTTGTCCTACACTCTGCACGGCCAATTATTCGACATGATAATAGCAATCGTACGCGGCGTGCGTTAAATAAAGACAGCGTTTCTCGCATCGCGTTATGAAATCGACGAAAGCGAGGGAAAGTAACCTCGCGTACGCGCCTCGTCGTACCGACGCGTACGTCGCTATCGTGTGCAATGCCGCCTCGATGTTGCGCGTGTAGGACGATACTTGGTGTCGAACTTTGTTCGATTGTCGATTGTCCTCTCGCGACATGCTTAATCCCCAAACGTGTCAACACGCGACAAAGCGAATCATTTTGTAAATGTTGAGTCCGCATTAGCGCATCATCGAGTCCGTATCAGAGAGAGAGAGAGAGAGAGAGAGAGAGAGAGAGAGAGATATGGACAGTTGAGAATTGCGGGTTAAAGATTAGAATTTGACGATTCGATCAATTTTGATCTTGATTCGCCCCGGTCTTTGCTTGAAAAAGACGTACCATCTCTTTTGGACATGCTTTGACATGTCTTTGCACCGCCACCGCCACGGCTGGATCAACAGATGAAACAGATGACCAGTAGAGAACGGAAAGCGACCGTCTCCTTCGATAAAGGATCTTCCACGCCGCGGATCAATAGTGATCAAATCGGGATGTCCTACAAATATCGCGTTTTTCCCCTCTCCGCTGCCAGCTTTCTCTCTCGCTCTCTCGCTCTCTCGCTCTCTCTCTCTCTCTCTCTCTCTCTCTCTCTCTCTCTCTCTCTCTCTCTCTCTCTCTCTCTTTCTCTCTCTCTCTCTCCTCTCTCTCTCCTCTCTCTCTCTCTCTCTCTCTCACTCTCTCTCTCTCTCTCTCTCTCTCTCTCTCTGCCCCTGTGCGAGGTAAAACCGCATCGGAATCCGCGACACGATGAGCGGTTAGCGGAAAGCATGTTGGAGGTACTACGTTACGAGACAATACGTTACATGATGTGCTGATTGGCCTTTCTCTTGGTCGATGCGGCTGCGCGCGCCTCTCTCTCTCTCTCTCTCTCCTTGTATCATCTCGTTATCGTCAACGACGCGTCGTTGGAAAACGACGTCGGATCGGAGTCCGACGTCAATGTTAAGCGCGTTTCCCGGCGACCTTGTCGATTACGACACACTTGTTAACACACCGCCGTCCCCGCCTCTGTCGCGCGTCTGTCGCGCGTTTACACATGTGTCGTCGTGCGCGCGCGCGCGAGAATCGAATCCGATGGCACGGCGCGGCGCGGCGCGGCGGAGGGAGATACGATGCTGCAAACGCGAAACACGCAAATATTTGTATCTCGCGAAAACGGCTGCGCGATCGAGACAGCGGAAGCGAGACACAACGACGTCTTAATGCGAGAGCTCTATATTACGCATGCGTGCGTATGCATGCCTGCCTGCATCTACACAGCTGCGCGGCAGAGCGCATCGGTAAATTCATTTTTCAACAAAGACACCTCGATTACCCATGAATACCTCGGGTAACGAGTTCTTATCTCGTGCGACTTGCGAGTGGCTTCCAGTCCAGTTAAAGAAACGCGACACGGTTGAAGAAAAACGGAAAAAAAGAGAGAAAAAAGTAACAGGAACAGAAGAGAAAGACAAGAGCGACACAGTCTCATTGAGCATTGTTCGAAGACGAAGAAGGCTAAATTGGTGGACGTTTCGGGCAAACTTGAATTTTTCTCAAGGCAAAGGGCTACAACACGATGGGTAAACAGGTCGCATACTACAAGCGCGCACAAACACGCAGCCGAATCGCGCGGCGGAATTCGACGGTATCGATCTCTATTGAAAAGGATGCCAGAGTTGGGTTCGAGAGAGCTCCGAGTCTCTCTCTCTCTCTCTCTCTCTCTCTCTCTCTCTCTCTCGAAACTGGCTGCTCCTCGCTAAAGTTGCTAAATCCCGTCCCATTAACCTCTTGATCGGCGATTACGGGCGAGCGGATAATGATCGACGATTCAGCGTTTCGCTCGAGCGGTTCTTGATAAGTTCATTCGAAACTAGTCGCGAACGCACGATCGGTGAACCATCGATCGTTCAACTTTTTTATCACTGTTCTATCTAATACACAGGCACGTCATAATACATTGATACACACGCGAGATACAAATCTTTCTCGCACCGATCGGTGAAACTCGTTAGAAACTTTCGGCTCGGCTCGACTCGACTCGCTTCGGTTCGGTTCGGTTCGCCTGCGGCACGCTGCGAAAAAAATTGCATTCGCCAAGGAATGTTTCGTTAATCGCAAGCGAATCGATTATTTCGGGAAAGGGCTTTGAAATCATTTGGCATTAGTGCGAAAGAGGCACTTGCATAGTCGTTGCGAAAACTGCACCGCTGCTGCAGTTTTACCAGGTCAAGCATTAAAATTTTTAACAATTTTCCACATTGACGAAAACATTACAAAAACATTATTTCGCATGATTTCACCGTCGTCGGAAATTTGAGCATTTTACAACATTTATACGATGCGCGACACGCTGTATTCATCTAGGTAAGAGAGAGAGATAGAGAGAGAGAGAGAGAGAGAGAGAGAGAGAGAGAGAGAGAGAGAGAGAGAGAGAGAGAGAGAGAGAGAGAGAGCATAAAAGCGATCGTAACAATTTCTTTCTTTTCGGGAGAGTTCGTTACTTGATGACTCGCGTCCTTTCTGTAACGAATAACGCAGTTTAGCGAAAAGAGCGGCTATTTATCCACAGCGCGAAGGTGAACGATAGGCAGAGGTCAGAGGTAATCTGTTTGTACGCATTGATAAAGGTAGACTCGTTTCGCAAAAATCTCAAGTGGTCGTGCTCAAGAGAGGGGAAAGTTGGGGACGAGAGTGAGAGAGAGAGAGAGAGAGAGAGAGAGAGAGGGGAGGGGTGATCAATTCACACGTAATGCAATCTCCCAAAATCCCGGGTCAGAGCGTAGTTTTCGGTGCTCGAGACGCGATAACGCGATCGCAATCTTGAATGGTAATTACCCGCTCTAACGGATCGCTCTGTCTTGCGTCAAAGAGAACGATACACACACGTCTCGGCGCGATTATACTGTAAATCCCGACTCGACCCGACTCGCCTTGCCTTGCCTTGCCTTGCCTTACTTTGCCTTGCCTTGCCGCAATTTGATATTTCAAATCCTAGTTGTGCGCTCACTTAAGGCCGATTTAAGTTGACCGTCTCGCGTTTTGTGTTTCGCTTGATATCACGCAACTGCGTGCACGTAATCTTTGCCTGAACGATCGAGAGGCGCGACATTCAATCCATAAAGTAGCTTCAAAGTTACATCCTTCCCTCAGCGTTAATATGCAAGTGCATTCGCCGAGATTTCTCTGTTTTGAAGATATATCTCAACCGTCAAAGCCTACATCTCTTGTTGGATACTTTTGCTAACTCTCTCTCTCTCTCTCTCTCTCTCTCTCGGCTCAAAGAAGGATTTAGTTTGTATCCTCAAGGAAACACTGCGAGAGTCGCACGCATGATCGATTCGTTGATTCACATTGATATAAAATCAATATCGGTAGGCAGAAAGATATTTTTAATTTTCGCGATAAGATAAAGTCGCAAACACGCACACAATCACGCGCAAAAATTGTCGTTTGGAATAATCGGCCGAAAACGAGCATGGTACGCGTTGCGCTGTTTCCTCTTTTCTCTTCTTCTCGATTATTTTTCTCGATAAAGGCGCAAGGCGCTGCCGCGATCTCATCCCGATTCTCCGCAGTTTCTTCAAGCAGTCATCCGACTTACCGCCGCGTCATCAAAGACAAAGTTAGTCGACTCGCGCACGCATTCTAACCAAATTTCCCGTCTCGCCCAGCATATCTCTCCTTTTCTCTTCCCTCGTCCCATATGATCTTCCCTTTCTTCTTCCAGATAAGTGTATAACGTCCACAGCTCTCCGCGTCACGCGTCGTCTCTCTTCTCGCCTCCACGATTATCGGTCGCACGCAGTCGAAGACGAGGACGTGGCGTTTCGCCGATTCGTAGGCATTCCGAGGAGCGCGACACGTTGCGTTAATAAGGCGCCTCGGGAGGGGGAGAGCTTTTCTCTTGTGTGACACGTGTACTCGCGCGCGCGCGCGCGTTGTTCTCTTTTCCTTTTTCCTTCTTTCTCCCCTTCCCCTTAATTCCTTCCCCTTTCCTGTCTCGTCTCCTTTTTCTCGGTCTATTTTTTTGTTAATGCACACGCTCAGCTCAGCGGTACCGGGCTTATCTCGACCTCGCTCTCGATCACGGTGCACACCTATACGGGCGTCGTGTGCCGTGCGCGCGCGCGCGCGCGCGCGCGAACACGCCAAAAAATAATTGGCCCGTATCTATAACTATACAGGAGGCAGACTTCTTTCTCCGTTCTCCTCGCCTCCTGCCCGCATAATCGCCCGCGGCTCCCTCGCTTACGTTACGTTCACCCCGCGAAACGCGAGAAAGGTGTATTTATTTCTGCTGCTATACAGTCGAGCACGAGAGTGCGCGAACGAGCGAACGAGCGAACGAGCGAACGAGCGAACGAGCGAGATCGACGATCGACCTGATTTGATTTGACAATGTAATGCGACGACGCGCCTTTTACGACACCTCAAAATCGATGCAGACCGGATTCTTTTCGTTTCGGCGATTGCCCAATCACTCCGCCGCGGCCGCGCAGCGCAGCGCCGCGGCCGCGGCCGCGGCCGTGTCGCGAAACTCCGCGCTTCGATATCGCTCGCGCATTCGCAATTGTTATCAATATTTATTGCGGAGGTTGCACACCGCGATCCGGTATCTAGTGTCACTCCGACGAAACGCAGATCTCGCAATAATTAAATAAAAAAACACGCGCGTATCAGGCTTGACGTGTCAGCATTCGCGCGTCCGAGATCGATCGATCGATCGGTCGGTAAATAAGAGAAAAGTAAAGACGGTATTCGTCGCGTTGACGTGAAATCCTATCGCGTTCGCGTTTCTAAAAACGGACTCTCCTTAGAGTCATAGTGCCGTCGCTACCATGATAACTGTGCTCGTTATCGACACGAGTGCTCATTCCGAGGGAATGGCCGTGCCGCATTTATCGCGCGGCCACGGACTTGGCATCGCGAATATGTCTATTCTTTCCTTTTGTCTGCGGTGCGCTTCGCGCGCGAGCAAGGCGAACCGAATTTCAATGCGGCTCCTCTTACGTGCGTTTCACCCGTATAACACCGGAGACAACCAGTTTCCTCTGATTATGCGAGGAGACATATCGCGCTCGATTCTCCGTCGCGCCGCGCCAAAGCGCGAAGCCGTTAAGAGAATCGAATCTAGTGGCATTTTCATATCGCGGTCTCGCAACGGAATTACTCGTCGCTTTCGAAATTTGCAGATATCTCGGTCAGGGACCGCTCAGGAATCGCTCGTTGGGGGAATCAAAGTGAAGCGTCGGAGAGAAATTCGCCTTTTTCTTTCGCTTGCCTTCGGGACGCGAGCGCGACGGTATATTTTCTTTCCCCGTGCCTGTGCCTGTGTCTTCTCTCTCTCTCTCTCTCTCTCTCTCTCTCTCTCTCTCTCTCTCTCTCTCTCTCTCTCTCTCTCTCTCTTTCTCGCTCGCTCTCTCTCTCTCTCTCTCTCTCTCGGGCTTCTCGAAGGGACTGGGGGCACGGCTTCTTCGCAATTGAAACTTTTCAAATATTCAGATATCCGCGCCTCTGCACACGGATAATATCACGTGGATTCCTGGCGGTTGATCGAGAATTACAATCGTAAAAAGTGCGGTGTAAAGCGCGCGCGCGCGCACGCGCGTTTCGTCGAGCGTGAAATAACTCAAAGCCGCGGTGTTTCGCGGTGGTTCGCGCGATTATTAGTCGCTATCGCGGTACGCGCTTATGCAACTGTCCTGCATTCGGAACGCCGGTATTTGCATGTTTCCGGGTACACCTGAATCGTTAGCGCGCGCGCACATGCGGACAGAGAGAGAGAGAGAGAGAGAGAGAGAGAGAGAGAGAGAGAGAGAGAAAGAGAGAGAGAGAAATAGTCTGCGGCTGAACAAAATAATGTCATATTCGCTGGAAAGCATATATTTTCACTCGGAGGAAATTTGGACGCTTTGCGCTTCACGACATCCCGTCGTGAATCACGTCTCCGCTGTTTCTACCTCGGCGACAAACGATCTGAAATCTGCTCTCTCAGAGCACGGCTGGCGCAAACCCGAGCCGCTGGCGACTATTAGCCGGAGAATATTAGACGGTCGACGCTTCGATCACTCGCTAGATAAATCGGTTGTCCGCGCGCTCGAGCGTGTGTGCGTGGAATCTATTATGCGATTTATATAATTATCTCACTATCTGCATTTTTTCTTCTGAAACAAGCGCGGCAACTGACATTTGTGTCTGGCATTCGAGAGTCGAGAGAGTGCGTCATGGAAGTCGATCGACGCTAAATATATGCAGGACGGCAGCGTTAATCGGATTAGCCGTGCGCGCGCGCGAGTTTTCTGGATACGAACACGACCGATTGAGATTCTTTCTCTCCCTCACTCTCTCTCTCTCTCTCTCTCTCTCTCTCTCTCTCTCTCTCTCTCTCTGCCTCTTTACGTCGAGGACGATGAAATTCTTCGAGATATAATCTTTAATTATTCGAAAGCTATCAACGCATATATAAACTAATTTTTATCTCTGCGATGTAATCGTTTGGGATCGATCAAATTGTCGCGTCTTTCCACTGCCAAAAATAGAATGCGCAAAATATTAGAATACGCGAGAGAGAAAGAGAGAGGGAGAGAGGGAGAGAGGGAGGGAGGGAGAGAGGGAGGGAGGGAGGGAGGGAGGGAGGGAGAGAGAGAGAGAGAGAGAAAGCACTTTCAATCTTGATGGATCGCCTTCTCTCTTTTTCGTACACACGGGCTCCGGTTCAGAGACCTTTGCTCTAGTTTACCTTTCTCTCTTTCTCTTTCGCCCCTTCCTCTTGCTCCTTCATCCCTCGTTGGTTTCCTTTCTCTCTCTCTCTCTCTCTCTCTCTCTCTCTCTCTCTCTCTCTCTCTCTCTCTCTCTGTCTCTCTCTGTCTCTCCCTTCCTCTCTCCCTGTCATTCTTCCTTCTTCTCGAGGGAAAAAGTACAAATCTCATTCTTTATATTTCTTTCTTCAATCCTCATCACCTTTTCTTCTTTTGCACTAATTATATAAACTCAGTCAACTTATTTACTTGAGTTCATCATAATATTTTATACAGCAACTTAAGAAAAAAAAGAAATAAAGAAAAAAAACATTCGAGCTCATCGCGTACGTGTTTCGAGGTATTTTCAACAAACTTTGGCATCGCAAATCATTCATTCGAAATTTTTTGCTGAGCTTCGCACGATGCTCGTTGTTTCGAACAAACAGGAGTGGAAATATTTGCCCCACTTAAGACCTTCCATCGTCGAGCACCTTTTCGCAATTTTTTCTCCATGACCGACGGTCACGTATGATATTTAAAAGTTTCGTATACGCACGCGCATCGTTATGTTAACGACGCGCGATGTGTCGACGATAAATCGGTATGCGGTGCAGCTTCGTCTCGGATAAGTTTCGTTGTAATTAGTCGTCGCGTTACGAAACATAAGTAAACCGTGTCTCGATATTCGTTCGTCGCACTGACTCTCCAAGATTCTAATTTGTAATCTCCCTGTGCGAGTGTATCTTATAAATAAGTGATATAAATAATCTGCTCTTTGATACGACTGCACACGACTTACTAAATACAGTTCTAAGAGCAACACTAAATCGCGTAAACAGGTCCGCGGCGGCGGCGGCGGCGGCGGGGGGACCTGTGCCGCAAATATCTGTCAAATAGAAGGAGATGCACAAGGAAAAAAGAGGAGGGAAAAAATCGCATTCTTTCGAGAGAATACATCTATCTATACGCGACAATCGCGCGGGAGAAACCGACGTTTATTCCCGAGGGAATAAATTTAGTAAACACGGACAAACATATTGGAATATGTTTGGAATAAACTCCTCTGACTCGCGCCGTCGTCCTTGCGCGACGATTTCTTTTACTCTTTATCTCTCCTCTTCTCTTTTCCTCACGTCTGAGAAATGTAAGAGACGCTTTCTCGCGACGTGACTTTTGGCCCAAAGGACGACAGGAACGTTTTGCACTTGGGAGGGGCGAGTTGCGCAGAGTCAGAAAATTACGAGAACGAGGTTGGCGGATATCGAATAATCGCTAGTGGTCGAACCAGTCGGCCGACGTTGTCGATACGACGATGTCGCAATTGCTCGACCGTAAACTGGACCCACTGTGGGCCACAGTGGTCCAGTGGTCAACCGTGAATGGTCGACCACGCCCTTTCGTACACCTTTCACACAGATCTCCTTTATAAAATGCTTCTTTATAAATTATCCGTAAAATCGACGGATCGAATAGAGACCCAGAGGGCGAGGGGAGGGACCCAACGAGGCGCTTCTACCGATGCAAATTTCTTTTCGAACGCAGTGCGAACGCTCGCGCACTCACGCACATTCTATTTTGCTATTTTTGTGCGCGCGTGACTGCACTTGATCTGCAATTTTGCAAACAATCTAAATGATAATCCACATTGGATCGGCGGATTGTACAAATACCGAGTGAACGTTTTATGCCTACTTGAGTCAAATAAATGTAGACAGGTCGATACGCGAGAGATTCGGAACAACGACAACGGCCCAAGTCCGTTATTTGCGACGTACATTTTTTTGTACATTTCCGACTTTTGCCTTTTTCGCGCGCATAGTAATGTCGTTTTGTCTTATCTTGTCAATCGTTTGAACGTTTGCAGGATCGAATAGATCAGATTCATCTTTTTATTCCAGAAATACATCGTGCTTCGATGATTTGATCCGCCGAACGGAGCGATATTATAGATATGATTTAAAGGGAATAAATATTTTCTCACTCCCAGACACACATTGGTAAATGAGTTCAATTCTTTTTGAATCATCCTATAGTCAAACGCAACAATCTCCAATTCTGCTCGGTCGATATTGCAGAGAAAGAGACTGCGTTCACACTCGCGCCGGACTCGAAACGGCGAATTACAATGTTTCGAGACAGTCGGTAAAGATGGTGTCTATTACGGATAACTCGGATAATTATAAAGGTTCGTGCGTGTCTGTATCGCACAAATTTGCGAATCAAATTTCGTACGAACAATTGATTTGCATCGGATTTGTACTGGACTGCTGAAATATTCGAATATTCTCAACTTTTCGAATTCGAAAAACAAATTCTTTCCTTTGGGGTGAGTAGTAATTATAATATATGTACGAAATTGACATTCGTCGATACGTGCGTAAACATATTTTCTTTTTATATAGAAAATGAATGGAATCTTGTTTCCTCATCTCTGACACACGGACATAATTTCCACTGAATTTCCAATCGGTTGTATCATAAGTTACGCTAATAGTCTACTTAACCGGTCAACTTGGTCAAGTTATGAGGAAGCGATTCTTATTGCCGATGCTGATGACCGGTCGAGTTGTACGATTCGTTTTGTGTAGAAGCCAGTTTCAAGAAGTTGATCCTCTTGTCTGTCGTTGATTCTCGTTTTAACATCCAATACCCGTGTAAGCAACTTTTTAAAGCGCAATATACAAAGATAATACAGCGTAAGAAATATTGGCTCAAAAGAGGCAGCAAAACATTTTATATATCGTTACGCGTCTGTCAGCACATGTCGCACACTTTTCTGTCGCCCCTTCGAGCGCAAGAAAAGTAGAAAAATAGCACTCGGAAAGAACACTCGGCAAGAAACGATTACTCGGCACTTTGGCGTTTCACCGACGCGCTGCGACGACCACAATGTGTATTGCGGGGCTGCACGGTAACGTTGAAAAACGGCGCGGACTCGTATTCATCGGCTCATGGGGTTTCCTGGCGAGCGAAGGGAGCAAGTACGAGCTATGAAACGACTTATGAAACGACCATCGCCACAGCTTTAAGTGCGCGCTGTTAAGCGAAAAACTTTTTTCTCTCTCTCTCTCTCTCTCTCTCTCTCTCTCTCTCTCTCCCTCCCTCCCTCCCTCCCTCCCTCCCTCCCTCTCTCTCTCTCTCTCTCGCTCGCTCTCGCGCGCGCGCACAAATTGTAATACGCGTTTTTGTATGCGTCGCTATGTGACAGGAGAACCTAACCTACCACCGTAGGTTGATAAATTTTTCAAAATTTCAGTATTGGAATATTTTCAGGCAATCAGTCGTTTGATCGACTGTATGACAAAAGTATGATAAAGATTTCCTCTATGTCTTTACGCCAAAACCGATGCGCGTATTTTCTATTATGTAATAATTGAAAGATCTAAATGCTGCATCGTGGTCAGTCTACTTCGATACCACGACCAGTGTATCGTTCTTAAAACTTGAATTTTTAGCGTTAAACGTTTGCGCATAATTTGCGCGAAAATTAGCTTTGAAGGAATGAATGGTGTTTCGTGTGCTTTCTAAGCGGCTCGCGCACGTTCGCGGTACGTTCAGCATGGACGCGAGATTTATTTTCCTCCAACGATTCAATCGAGCAATCAATGCCAGCACGGCAGTTCGCTAACGCGTGCGAGAGCGAGCGAATGATACATTACGTTATAATAAGCGATACATTACGTTGGACAATAATTTGTCAGCCCTTCGTGATGCGCGAATGATCGATTGCGAGCATGCGCTCGCAAGATCGTTTAAATGGTAGCGCCAGTTTGTCGGTAAGATTATTAATGACGCGAAATTATTCGCGCAGCTCTCTCTCTCTCTCTCTCTCTCTCTCTCTCTCGCTGATCCGCGCTTGCCGCACGGTGGCCGCTATTCACGAGGCATTGTTTCACATATCGGCGTATATTTTGGAAGATTATTACCAAAAAGTCTATTTACGTGTGATAGTGAGAGAAGTTTGCTTTCTTTTCTAAAGAGTAATAGTTTCGCTCCGTAAACTTGAGCGCGCGCGTGCGCGGAAGAAGGAAAGAAAATACACGCCTCTCTTGATTTTGAAGTATTCTACAAACGTGCCAAGATTCGTTAAAATCGGAGCTCGTTAGAAAATTAACTGGATAACCGAATATTCTCACGAGTCGTACGCAGGCTCGATACCTTCGCTATATGCACGTCTACGAATCGACGCAAGTATCGTAACATACGAACTCTGTACACTGCGCGCTCGCGCGCGCTCGCGCGCGCTCGCGCGCGCGCGCGCGCGACGATCCTATAAATAACATCCTCACAACGCGGAACGAGATCGCGTCTCTCCGATCCTCCGGATTCAACATGAACGGACACGCGGCGCGGCGGAGAACTCCACGGCGCGGAGGGACTGACGAAAAATGGGATCTTCGGCTCCTCTCTGTTGCTCGGTGTCGCGTATAGAAAATTGCGCGTCTCTCGAAATTGTACGAATCTGTTAATCGTGGATCGTGTTCGGCGGTCGCGCACGCGGGAGCGAGTTTTGAGATTTTTCCTTCCCGCCCAATCGACCAGAGAGTGAGAGGGGGAGGGGTGAGGGAGAGAGGGAGAGAGGGAGGGAGAGAGAGAGAGAGAGAGAGGGGAGGGGAGAGAGAGAGAGAGAGAGAGAGAGGGAGAGAGAGAGGGAGGAAGAGGAGGGTACTGACTTCCCCGGTCATCGATTCCTGCTAAAGTCATCGACACGTGACTGCGACCGGTCCTGCAATCCAGTTCCATCGCGGCCCAATCAGGCGGGGGGGTGGAGGACGAGACGAGAGGAACAAGCCCGACGAAGGGGAGAGAACACCACGGCGAGGAGAGTCTCGATTGCTATTGCCGGATCAAGGACGTCCGCCTACGCCCCGCTTGCCGTCGTATACCGTTATATCACTACCGAATTCCGGCTTCTCTCCGAGGGCTCTTTCTTCGCAGACAACGAGGCGAGGGCGCGGACGCGGGCGCGGGCGAGAGAACGCGAGCGAGAATATCTCTCAGCAATTCGGCAAATCGCCGCTCTCTTCGTCCTCTTCGGTCCCTCGGCTTGCTCCGATCCGCGATATATGCTCCGTCCGGGTTTCCGTCCGGGATTGGAATCCGGATGCTGAGAGGAGCAACAGTATGTACGTACCTACATACGAGTGTGCGAGCGAGCGACGCGCAGCTGCGCTCGCGGCATTCTTCGCGCGTTGCGAAATGCGCGCGCGCGCGCCTTCGCCTTCGCCTTCGCCTTCGCCTTCGCCTCGCGTGCACTCTCGCGTGTATTCCGCGTGTGTGGGCGGTACGACGAAGCCGGGGCACCGACACAAGCAGCCGTCGCCGATAGCTGACGCGTGCGAGAGCGCGTGGTCATTGATGATGCCCGCGCGCGGCCACGTGTGCGTGACTCAGAAACATCAACGTGAGAACGCGCAGCACAGACCGAGACCGAGACCGAGACCGAGACCGAGACCGAGAGAGAGAGAGAGAGAGAGAGAGAGAGAGAGAGAGAGAGAGAGAGACCGAGAGAGAGAGACCGAGAGAGAGACCGAGAGAGAGAGAGAGCGAGAGAGAGAGAGAGAGAGACCGAGAGAGAGAGAGAGAGAGAGAGAGAGAGAGAGAGAGAGAGAGAGAGAGAGAGAGAGAGAGAGAGAGAGAGAGAGAGACCGAGAGAGAGAAAGGATGAGTCGAGGGGACTTGAGAAGAGGCTTGACAAGCGTTTCGACTTCAACGTCGGGGAAAACATCGTCGTTTGTTGGAGAAATGTTTTTCACAATTCGCATTTCGTAATTCCACTTTCGGTTTCGCGCATCTTTTCCAGCGCATCCCTCCGCGTTTTACTGCGCTCTACTGCTACCGCAGCACAGCTTTTAAATCCTTAACACGCGCAGCAGGCTAGCTCTCTCCATCTTCGATCGGTCGATAGATAAGCGAGAGAGATAGCATTTCGCGCGACGTGGCTGGTGCAGCACTGTAAACGCGTCGCTAAATCAACGCCTCGAAATGGATCTTTCAATATCTCGTTGAGGTTCAGCGAAACGTAATCGTTCGCGCGCGTTAATCTCGCGTTAATTGTCGCGGCAACGCGACCAGTTACCAGTCGAGAACCATCCTCCTTTTACGATCCTCTCTCAGATCGTACTTGTTTACATGGATTTTCATTCGAGCATGAGGTTCCACATGGTGTCTGTGCCTAATTCACATATATCATCGGCTACCTCGATCTCGCTTATCTCGAAATGAAATAATAGAAAGTCGCAATATTTCTCTTCTCTTTATCCAAATTGTTACGTTATGTATAAATGCAAATAGATCGACTCGTTAACTCTCTAATCGAGTTTCCGCTCCGTAAAATTTCATTTTCTTACGATTCTTGGGAAAAATGTATCAAGCGGGTCGACAAAAACTAACTTTTAAATTTATTAAACTATTAAGGAATATTATATTTCTCATTACAAATGCGTTGTAAAATGTATGCGTGCATGTGTGTATGTTGCAAAATAAATAAAACACAATGTACAAAATGTAAAATTTGGATGCGAAAGGATATATTAATGTGTGTGGTGTGTGTGTGTGTGTGTATGATACATGTTACATGTAATGCGAGGAAGCATATATTTCGTTATATACTTGACAGGCGGTGGCGTCCAGCAGCAGAAAAGTCCGGACTGCTTTGCTATCGTCGCGCGTACGTGTTAATATTCCACACAACGACAATCTCGTTGTCACTATGGAACATTAATACATACGCGATGCAGGATAGATTACCTATCCTGCAAAGTCAACCTTTCAAGGTTGCGTGAAAAATCTAGCCTGGGACAAATTGAGCGGCGAACTTGTCGTGGACATTGTCGAACATCGCACGCGGTAGGGAGGGAACGACGCTCCGTGTTTCTTTGGTCTTTGGTTTTGGTCAATTTCGAACAGATAGCACCGAACACAATGTTACATCTCACCACATTAAGCGCACACACCACCATTAGTATATCCTTTGATACGAATTGATATTAAAAGGATGGAAACAAACAACATTCCCGTAGTAATAGGGTAATCTCTTCGGACAATCATCGAATCCAATTGCTTCGGACAATATCTCCTCGCACCTTCGCGGTACTGTAAAGAGGCCGACATTGCGTTCCCGGCGGTTTTTCATCGCCGAAAAAATTCCATATCGAAAACACGTCGTTGCAGCATGTCACTGTAACAAAAAGCGTCAAAAAGGTCAGCTTGAGGATGTCAGTAGAGGACATAAAGAGCGAGAAATATTGACGCCGCTGTTTGTCATCATCATACGTATACCTAGCTGCTTATGCGCGGCGTTAAACTTGAGGAAGGAGAGTTGTTCGTCTTTATCCAGCGGTATCGCGTCGACTACCCGTTCGAAATTGGCGAGGATCGGAAAGACGGAGTGTCGTTTCCTCCCTACCGCGTACGACCAATGTACGAGCAGCTCGCCGCTTAATTTGTTCCAGGCGAGATTTTCCACGCAACCTTGAAACTTTGCAGGTAGGTAGTCTATCATCGCGTACGTGTTAACGTTCCACAACGACAACGAGGCGTCCTTTGATCCTCCTATGCAAAGCAGTCCGGACTTTTCTGGATGCCACGCCACCGCCTGTCGAGTATACGACGAACGATAAGTGCATTTCCCCGCATCTCGATCGTCGCGTTTGCATTATTGCACTGTTAAATTGTATTATCAAAGACAAAAGAAATCTTCCCCCAAGTCCAGATGCCCAAGACGAGAAGATGTGGTGGAGTGGAGCGGAGCCAAAGCGAAACTTTGACTCGGGTCTCTCGCTACAATCAACACACAGCCATTTCATCTTGCACAACGAGTCCGAGGACTTGGCTTGGACTCGGCTCGATGCTGCTGAGCTTACCTTCACAAAAGTGGGAAACTCGATATTGTACCAATCTGTTAAATTCGGCCAGGTATGTATACGGACGCAATTGTCTTTCGCAGTTGACACGAGATACTTGAAATTGGACGAGAAGTTCAGGGTCATGATGTTAGAGAAGTGCGCGTGTTTCCTCTGCAGCACCTTGCCTGTGCTCGATTGTAGTACCGATAGCGTGCCCGAGCATGAGCTGCGTGCGACGTCATTATTTCTTATTGTTTGCATTCAACGCTGTAGCGTTGTTACTTTGGCTTGGATGGTTTATCATTAATCTGATTGCACTATCGATCATTCAACTTGCGAGTCGCTATGCGAGTCGGCTTGCACTAAAATTGTCAACACGGCGCGTGGTGCATGGTTCAGTGTCGTCAGGGATGGGAGGAGGACCGACGCTCTCAAGTTACGAGATCGGAAGAGACAGAGAGAAAGATTCGCATTTCGAATACTTGCTTGAATTCCCGACAGTGCTTCAAATTATAGTTATAGTTGACGCGGCACGAATTGATATATTTACGTTACAATCAGACGATCGTCGTGAGACCAACAGATGCAACAATTCCTGCACGACGAGGCTACAAATGTGTGGAAAGAACAGAAACAGGGAACACTCCATAGAAACTTTTTCTTTTGTGAATCGTAGAGCCTGAGCTCCTTTGAACTGGGAAACGTGCATGCTATCTTGACACCTGAAATCAAGATACGCGTACGGTCGCGCTGTTATCATTATCGAATTATTGTACATTGTAATATTGAGTTATTATATATTATATAGGTTGCAATATATGCGTGCGCGATCTCATGGCGATGGAAGGTGTAGGTGGAGGGAGATAGCGTTGCACAGTCATCAAATCAATTCTCCTTCCATTTCTCATTCCATTCAGGAAATAGGAAATGTAATTTGCCAAGAAATAAACGCTTTCGCTTTTATCGGCACAAACACACACACACACACACACACACATACACGCGTGTGCGCCGCTATGTGTGTATTGCTACTTTCTCTTTTCGTATGATTAAATATGCTTACCATCGTTACTCCACTTAACGACGGAAGGAATGTCCGAGAGTAACGTATCCAACATTGTGCCATTGCTGTCGTATATCGTCAAACCGTTCTGACAACCCACTACGAACACGTCCATGCAGCTCCAGTCAATTGGTCGAGCAATAACTTCAATATTGAAAAAAAAGAAGAGAAATCCCAACATAAGAGACGTTGATCAACGCGTGTTGTGGTTGTCGCATTGATTTGATCGGCAGGAGCTCAACTGACGAGATTAAAATTGTCAAAGTCAAAACATATTTTCGCGCATATTTTTGCCTTTGTCTCGTCTCGTTGACCGACATTTAACCGATTAAACCGATATTATTCATGTGCAAGCAATGCAAGTTTGTCCGCGTAACTCAACGAGACACAGCGCAGTGCTGTAGCGGCTGCAGGATCATTGGTGACCGTAATGGCATCCAACGTGCGAGCGGTCTTGCTAATGTCTCTATGATGCTAAAATCTTCAAGGCTTACTTGAACTCAACGTACTTTGATCGGCTGACAAGCTCAGCATCTTCTCCGCGCTTTTTATCAGACGCTTTTTGCGTGGCGCGCACTTCCATTTTCCCTTTGTTTCGGATTCCGAGCGCCCTTGCGTGGCAGAATTGTTCGAACCTCGGGGACAAAGCTCGACAGAGGTCTGCAGGATCCTCCTCTGACTCAAACCTGCCGATTTGTCACGAAATGATAACAATCGAACGGAGAACCGACGAGAAATGTTTTGCGCTTTTGACAAATAAATTTTAAAGAAATCTGGAACTTTTCTCCCTCGGCTGAAAAAAATAATTGTTTCGGGAGCGAGGAAAAAAAACATTCATTCGATGAGTATACACACACACACACACACACACACAAATAATTGTATAATTACATTAGGTTCGACATCTGACCTGATCTTCATAGAGCTTAAAATTCTTTAAAACTTACTTAACGCAACGAATGAGATATCGATCATATTACGTGTGTATATATATATATATATATATATACTTACTTGTAGAGGTTTCGCGCAGATTACGCTTCGATTTTATTACAATTCAATTAAAGATTATTACCTGGCACGCATTCCTGACTCATCATCATTGCACGCATAGCTTCGCGTTGGTACGTAACGTCCAGCAACTCGACCTATTTTTACAAGAAGAATAGTAGTATCAGTGTGTCGCGATGATCAGGATGATGGATATCAATGGATGACTTTTGGATCGGGTGCTTTTCGCGCATTTGCGCGCACCTGTTTACAATAGTCTATCTCCCTTTTATTCTCCGAATCGTCGAGTTGCCGCGTTGACAAGTGATATGACGCCGCTTGAAAATTGTAACCGTGTCGACGTGGTATGAATCTGTCGCCGGGATAAATTCTTCTCACAATCGGTAGACCCGGTCTCACTCGAACAGTTTTTCCATCGTCTGGCTTTGCCATACATAAGTCCTGAGTATGACATCGCTCGCGACTCTCGTCGGCAGTCGCTTGATGGGAGATGGATGGTAGAAACCATAGGCGAGGATTGATCTGAAGAAAATTTATCAGCAGCATTACTCTCCGCGTTCTCACTGCGTTGATTGTTGACTTTTTTATTGAATTCTAAATAAATCCGAGATAATAAATCAAATCCTACTTGGACTACAAACACTGGTACCTCGAGGTTCATCATTGAAAAAAATGATAAAAATCGGCGTGCATCTTTGACATTTTTCATGGCATAGGAGGCGACGCGTATATTTGGCGTGCGCGCTCTCTCTCTCTCTCTCTCTCTCTCTCTCTCTCTCTCTCTCTCTCACTCTCTCTCTCACTCTCTTACTTCACACGAAAAGCAATTTCGGGGACATTACCTTGATCGATTAATTACCGTTTAACCGGTTACGACGTCGCGGCTAATTGAAAGCTTCATTCCCACGGTGAATTGGCGTCGAGCGACCCGACACGGCTCGGCTCGACGCAACGCGGTACGCGGCTTGGCGGGCCGCCGCGAACCGGTCAGCGTACGACGACGCGTGTGATGCGAAAACGCCACGCCACGTTGCGCCGCCGCGCCGTGTCTCTCGTTCGTGGGCTGTACCACCTGCGGCAAAACTCTCTCAGTCTCTCACAGGGGATGCTCCTCGGTCGGTCGGTCGATCGGTCGGTCGGTCGGTCGGTCGGTCGGTCGAGAGAGAGAGAGAGAGAGAGAGAGAGAGAGAGAGAGTCCAGGAGACAATATATTCGTAAGAAACTCTAGAGCTACCGCGATCACCCATGCGCAACCAGCGCACGTTCTTTCTATCCGCGGACGGCGACGCACCGTCTCTTTTTTAGTGTGACAGAGTGACAGAGAGAGAGAGAGTGAGAGAGAGAGAGAGAGAGAGAAAGTTTTAAACGAGCGAGCACAAGCCAAAGAGAGCCAGTACATTATGTAATGTTACGTACGTAAATGTAAATGTATGTAGGCTGAGAGAAAAAAAACTTTAATATTCGTGAAATAATCATTTTTGCAGCAAGTGCGCCACAGACAGTGTTTTGCGACAAAAACAAAGAAGGATGTAACTTACATAAAAATAAAAAGTAATTACAAAATTTAACGAGATTAATCATCTCTTTCTCTCGTCTAGTATTTGCGAAGCGACTTTGGCGAGTTTGGCGAGCTCCAAACGGGCGGCTGATGCGTTTTCATCAGTCGCTCATTGGTAATACCATGGATAATGGACAAGGTCGCAGAAGCCGTGATATTCTCTTTTCTTGTTGAAAGAGAGAGAGAGAGAGAGAGAGAGAGAGAGAGAGAGAGAGAGAGAGAGAGAGAGAGAGAGAGAGAGAGAGAGAGAGAGAGAGAGAGGCTCCGTTGCGGCTGCTGCTGCGTCGACGGTGGAACGAGAAAAGATCCTACCAGACGTAAAATCCAAAATTTTCTACGTCCGTGCCGCTACGGCCGGCCTATAGCGCGGGGAGGGTCGTCGCTGGATAATTTTGTGCTAGCGGCATTATGCACGAAGGGGTAATACCTTATACGACCATTGTGACCCCCTGCGAACATCTGGCTGTCCGGGTTAGTGATGGATGGGACAAGCTACCGAACCTGATTCCCGCGGCTGGACCGATCTCACGTACACTCGAAAAATGCTCCCGGGTGCGCGTGCGCTCGCGCTCGCGTTCGCGCACGTGTATAAAGTAAAATGTATAAAAAATTAAGTTGTAACTTTTACAAAATCGCTCGGGAGCGCCTTTTCTCGCGAGATGCACGTACACGTGCGTGACGCAGGTCAGACGATTGAAGAAAACCGTCTACGTAATGCGGACACTGCGACACTGCGGACGGTGCGAGACGAATAATAAAGCATTATGGACAGAGTGTAGCAGAGTGTGACGACGAGTTTACAAAGTTGACGAAAATTCGAATCGTTTACTCGAGGGAGCGACAATCGAGAGCTGAAAATCAGACATGACGTTGGAAGCGGAAACTTGAGAAACTCTCGGCCTGCACTCTCGTGCCGACAATATATGTCACTACATGTGTGTCTACGTAATTTTACGATGATAATTACGGTGATGTGTATGATGTGTATAATGACAATAATTGATCGTCGTCTCTCGTTTAAACGTTCAATTTCGATGAATATATCGCGCGATATATTCGGGGCATATCTCAGGCGCGTCATTATTGACGCAGAACTTGAACCGCCGTGCCGCGGTCTCGTCTCGTATCCAGGCGACTCGTCATGTAAGTGTGACCATCTCCCTCCACTTTCGACACCCGTTACACGAGCGCGGCATTAGATCGTACGTTAGACACGCGATTGGCTCCCGTCGGACGCCAAGAGGTTGGGCCAGGTGGGCCATCAGGGGGCCACATGACGCGATTGGCAGCAGACGAATAGTCGCTGAGGAAGGGGACAAATGAGCTGCTAGTCAGCGAATCCACCGCAGCTTTGCTATCAACGAATTAAATACGACCGACATCGGTCCGCTTTGTCCGTTTTGTTCTCGAGTTTACGCCGCTACGCGAGCTACGATTAATTGACCGATTAATTAATTGACCATTGACAAATGAGCCGTGTGCATTGGACGAATGGACACTGCGACCTCTCTCTCTCTCTCTCTCTCTCTCTCTCTCTCTCTCTCTCTCTCTCTCTCTCTCTCTCTCTCTCTCTCTCTCTCTCTCCCTCTCTCTCTCTCTCTCTCTCTCTCTCTCTCTCTGATACTGAAACTGCTTGCTCACACATACCTTGACTTTTCTGATATTTTCTATATTTAACGGCAAAGGGAGAACTGCGTTCTCCCGTATTTACTTGTACTTGATGTGTGTGTACTTTATTCTATAATAATAATACAATATAATAATTATCACGTCAATCGTATTACATGCTTTTCTTCTTGCATTTGTACAACTGTCATGTGTGAATCGTATAGAATTATAAGTAATTATAATATAATTCATCATTATAATTGTTATTATTTAAATGAAATAAATAAATATGTTGTACACAAATATGCAAAATGTATAATATACATATTTATATTATATTATATTATATTATATTATATATCATAACTCTCATACATACTTAAAAATAAACGTTTCGAATTCTATCGTGAAACTCTAAAACAGCATAAATATATTCTTTTTGTATTACGAAAA